>NW_019416714.1:40223-47736 GCF_000390285.2 Anoplophora glabripennis | reverse complement strand
TTTATTCACTGGTTTAATAACAAAAGTAGGGGCAGTAGAACCAGAGGCAGCAGTCGCATATGATTTTTTAAGACCGGATTGTACTGAAGTAGAAATATTATCGATCTTTGGTTTTAACTCATTAATTGTTGGTGTAACAAATTAATTAATACTCTTCTGTACAGCATTTTGAATTTCTTCCTTCATAAAGTTAAAGACTTCTGACTTTAAATTATCGACGATAAGTGTGAAGTTGTTTACTACAGAATCAATTTTTTCGTGTAAATGAGTACTTATCTTTGAGACCGCTGCGTGGATTGTTTCAAGATTTTCAGTGTAAGCAGCAACTGATGTTTTCTGTACGATGTTACATTTGATTTTGCAGTCTGGGCACAAGTAAAACAAATTTTTGCCAACAACAAAAATTCAGTATTGGAGAGTCCTGCACAGGTCAACATCAAAAATTCAGTATTGGAGAGTCCTGCACAGGAATAGTGAAACCATTTGTTACAGCACCCTTCACATCTAACAAATCCGTCGTTCTTCTCACGGGCACATTTAGCACAATTAGTCATAGTTATGTTATCATAAGCGCTTATGGATGTAAAACATGTATCGCGCTCCAATGGTATCCCACTCAGAGTACGACACTGTCGTGAGCACTACGTCCAAATGGCGAATATACTGTTATAGAAATTTGTAAAAAGCAGTAATTTACTGATTTGTACAACTTATGCAGTAACTGAATCAAATGTCCACACACTGCATGTGCTATATGTAACTGGTATGTCAGATATATTAATTAAATAAGCGTCTCAATATAGTTAAAAATTGTCAATAAACACAGAGCTCACGGCTCACAACATACACGTACACAGCGTAACATGCCAAGCCACTTTAACATTTTTGTATAGTTAAATATCGAGTTTAGACGGTAAACCTATATAAGTAGTAAGATATATATGCTTTGCTTTAGTGTTTACAATGCCGTTTCCAAAAGCTTGGGATAAAAAAATAAAAGTTGTGGCTTTCCCATTTAGAAGAGATGACGCCAGAGTTTGTCATAATTGCTGGAGGGCATGGTTTATAAATGATTTTAGTTGCTTTTCCGGCCTATGTGGTGGATGTAGAAAACTGAATCCCGTGGAAATTCAGAAACCCCAGAAACGATTTTTTAATGGTGAGGTTTGTGTAAAGTGTGGTGAAGTTTTAAAGAATACTAATTTTGGAATTTGCCGAAATGTATGTAGTAAATGCCTCAGTACAAATATCTGTATGAAGCAAAGATGTTTAGTTTGTGATGACACAGGGAAATATTATTGGAATAATATTTGTAGTATGTGTATGGATAAAGTAACATTTCTGTGTGAAGACACTGGTTATACATATATTAACGAAGAATTACACTTTAGAATTTGCTGGTGCCTCAAGGAAGAACAACAAATTTTAAGAAATAAATTAAAGATTTCTTCAAGTTGTATAAGTTAGTCAATTTGTATTTAATTTATAAATATATTTATATATGTTAAATTTGTATATGTTTACCTCCCCCCTTTTCAAAACTGTATATATATATACCGTAAGTTGCTACTACCATCAGTAAAAAAGCAATATTAAATTGAATCGCATCTAAGTCACAATAAAATGTGTATTGAAGACTTGAATGGTATATATTGTTATCATTCATACAATACTTTTGACGAACGTTTATTGTCGTTCGAAGAATTCACTGGTAATGTAGATCCTGCAGAACTCGCTTTGGCTGGTTTCTATTACACAGGCGAGAGTGATATTGTGCGATGTTTTTGGTGTAATCTGGAAATTTATAAATGGAAAGTAGGGGATGTAGCAATTAAAGACCATTTGACATATAGCAAAAATTGTGCATATGCGAAACTAATTAAAGAAATATGTTATTCAAAAATGGTTAAGCCTAAAACGGCAACAAATAAAGCACTATCAGCTGGAAATACAACAGGAGAAATGTGTTCTAATAAAACTGATCGTTTATTATATTTCCTATTATGTTTAAATTTAATAAGTACTCTAGTATGTTTTATTGATATGAACTGTATTCAAAAAATATTTTATAATTTGTAAAAATTAAATGGATAATAAATGATAAAAAGTGTTAGGTAGTTATTATTTCCAATATTTTTGGATCAATAAAAGAAAGAAATAAATAAATAGCATATATTAAATTTTTATATAAGTAGAACTTAAAATATATACATTTCCTATTATGTTTAAATTTAATAAGTACTATAGTAAGTTTTATTGATATGAACTGTTTTCAAAAAATATTTTATAATTTGTAAAAATTAAATGGATAATAAATGATAAAAAGTGTTAGGTAGTTATTATTTCCAATATTTTTGGATCAATAAAAGAAAGAAATAAATAAATAGCATATATTAAATTTTTATATAAGTAGAACTTAAAATATATACATTTCCTATTATGTTTAAATTTAATAAGTACTATAGTAAGTTTTATTGATATGAACTGTTTTCAAAAAATATTTTATAATTTGTAAAAATTAAATGGATAATAAATGATAAAAAGTATTAGGTAGTTATTATTTCCAATATTTTTGGATCAATAAAAGAAAGAAATAAATAAATAGCATATATTAAATTTTTATATATGTAGAAATTAAAATATATACATATTTACAAAAGTGAGTTAAATTTAAAAAATACGTTCTAAAATATATACAGATATTTACAAACTAAGTTAAATTAAATTAAAATTAACACTAACACTATCACTAAAATGTCTTAGTCAGCCTGGGGAGGGGGAGGGCCATCTGCAACAGAAATAAATAAATTTAAAATATATACTATAATAATTATACATAAAAATTTATACAATCAAAACCAATTCATCAAAAATATTTTAAATTTATATTTAGTTCAATTTTACTTTTAACAATTAAACATAAATGAACCATTAAGTTTGATTATTATCTATCTACAACTTATTTGTCTTACCTGGTAAGTTGAACAGCCTCTCTGGTAACGTATCCGCAAAACCAACTATGTAGAGTAGCGAGTCGTCCATACTCTTCATGTCAGCCTTCAACCCCTCGGCGATTTCATCGAGTACCCTTCGGTAGGCATTCACTTTTTCCAAGGTTTTCCTAGTAGATTCACGCCTAAATTTAATTTCGTTTTTAAATTCGTTTTCCTTTGTTCTAAGGCACTCTTTGAAACCGCCGTACCAGACAGTTTTAAACTCCTCGAATTGGATATGTTGTTGGACTCGATCCGTCCGTATCAAGTCGATATCCAATCCGTCGGTTTGTCCCGGGGTTGATATCGGCACATCGTCGTCGATGGGTCGGCCCACCGTAGAGTTGCAGCAGGCTACTGGAGATGATGGTCCCTCCACGACGGGGCCTCCAGCATGCTGCCTCGTTGGAGATGATGGTCCCGACATTTGTGGCGACGATTGCACATTCTTGAAAGGCTGCGGAGGAGAAGAGGGTTGTTCCAGCTCAACGGTGGTATCGGAGCTGATGCTGTCATCGACTCCTCTCGGGGTTGACGTGATGGCCGTGCGGAAGGTCGGTACATCGTCGTCGATGGCTCGTTCCACCGTAGAGCTGTAGTAGGCTATAATTTTAGTTGATGGCCCCTCGCCTCCAGCATGCTGCCTCGATGGTGATGGTAGCGGCGACGAGGATTTCCTCTTCTTTAAAGGTGGTGGAGAAGAGGGCCGTTCTAGCTGAACGGTGTGATCGGATGTCTCGCTGTCATCCAAAACAATGATGCTGCCCATCAGTACAGCTTCCTTGGCCCGATTACTAATAAAATTATTATCGACTCTACGGTCGAAAGACGCCTCCCATTCGTCATCAGTTTCTTCATTGTCACTGGCACTCACTCTCTTCAAACCCAAGTTAACTTTATTTGAAGTCATTTTAGTTAGTTATTAGAAGATCAGAACTGAACTGAATGCACAGCCGAGTTATATTGAATGTTAAATATAAATTCAATATACCCCCGCCGAATATCTCTTGGAGGTGGTAATGCAATACTAGTTTCTTTGTTTAAACGCTTCAACAAACTGCACTGATTATGTTATTGGATTATCTAACTTTGAAACATTCAACGTTATTCCAAACATCGATGAAACTAACAATAAATTACAATATGGTAACACCACTTTAACAATACCTACTGGAGCTTATGAAATTACTGATCTTAATGATTATATTCAAATGAACATTCAAACTCCTAATGAGATAAATATAATACCAAATCGTAATACATCTACTGTGAGGATTGATACTAATGTTGACATTGACTTTACCTCGGACAATTCAATAGGTCGTCTATTAGGTTTTCACAAGAGAGTTCTTAAAGCGAATGAAATAAATATATCTGATTCTCCGGTGCAAATAATTAAGGTTAACGCTATATGCATAGACTGTAATATAGCTGTGGGATCATATTCCAACGGACAACCTGTACATATAATACATCAATTTTTTCCAACTGTTGCGTCGGGGTATAAAATAGTGGAAACACCACAAAATATTCTTTATTTCCCAGTATCTGTTAAGACGATCAATACTATAAGTGTTAAAGTGCTTGATCAAGACGGAAAAATTGTCAATTTTCGTGAAGAAATCATCACAGTCAGACTACATTTAAAGAAGCTCTCATAGAATATGGTCGTTCGCTATAATATACCTTATCATACACCAAGTGTTGTGACCAAGCGTAGTTATAAAAGAAGGTCAAAAGGCAAATATTTAGTTAGTCCGAAAGAGAACGTTACTAAAGTAACATCTGAAAATAAACTATTCTTAAAATCGTTAGGTTTTGAAGTACTCATATAATGGATATTTTAAACGTGACATCAAGACCCTTTGTTGATAACTCAATTACAAATTTTGAATTACATAGTTATCAACCATCTGTGTCCGGATCATTCGAATATAATGATGAAATTAGAATTCCTATCCAAGAGGTTGATCTGTATACACTTCCTTCCGAAAGCCATTTATATATTGAGGGAAAATTAACAAAAGAGGATGGAACTAAGGCTACAAAATTAAGATTTATTAATAATGGTGTTGCTTTCTTGTTTAGAGAAATTCGCTATGAATTAAATGGAGTCACAGTCGACACCAATAGAAATGTAGGATTAACGTCAACACTTAAAGCCTATTTGTCTTACAGCGATAGCGAGAGTACTAAACTTCATAACGCTGGTTGGTCTCCAAAAGTACATAAATTGGGAGAAAAAATTACAGATGATGATGGAAATTTTAACGTTTGCATTCCACTTAATATGTTAATGGGCTATTTTGAAGACTATAAAAAAATTATTTTAAATATGAAACAAGAATTAGTTTTGATTCGCACTAATAATGACTTAGATGCTATCAGCGGTGCAGACGATACTGAAAAACCTAAAGTTACAATTAATAAAATTTTTTGGAGAGTTCCACACGTTTCAGTGGGCATTCCTCAACAACTGGCCCTAACAAAAATTTTAGATAAAAATACTGAAATACTGCTTCCATTTAGAAGTTGGGAACTGATTGAATATCCATCTTTAAGTGAGACGACCCAACATTCATGGTCCGTAAAAACAAGTAATAAGCTTGAAACACCCAGGCACGTAGTCGTCGCATTTCAGCATAATAGAAAACAAAAAATTACAAGTGATATGAGTTGGTTTGACAACATTAACTTGACCAATATTCGAGTATTTTTAAATAGCGAGAGATATCCATATCAAGATCTTTATTTAAATTTTAAGGCTAAGAAGCTTGCTTCTCTGTATGAGATGTTTTCAAATTTTCGAGCATCTTACTATGAAACAACGAAAGAACCTGTTTACACACCCGACGAATTTTCATCTATTTGCCCGATTGTGCATATAGATTGCTCTCGACAGAAAGAGACGGTGCAAAGTGGATCTGTTGCAATGCGGATTGAATTTGAGACAAGCGAAAACGTGGATAAAGACACTACTGCGTACTGCTTAATTTTACATGACAGATTATTCCGCTATAATCCTCTGACAAAAATTGTTAGACAGGTTTAATAACCGGTTAAACAGGTTTTATACCGTAACAACGTGTATATAAGAACAGTACACGATGATCTTCAGATATAGAAAAGCCTTGCAAGAGTTCATAGAAAAGCTTAAACAATTAAGAAGAGAAATTGATTTATATTATTTAAAAATATATGTGTTGAAACAGTTGGAAAACTTAAAAATATGACATTAGTATTAGACTTTCAAGGATTCAAAATTGAAAACAATAAATTTATCGTTAAAGAACTAGCTGCTTTTGATGGAGAGAAGATGTTTCATTACTTGTTTAAAGCACCCTTTCCGTTCAATATGTTGTCACCACAGTCTCAGAAGCGTGCGCTATGGCTGACAAAAAATCATCATGGACTCGACTGGAACGAAGGATTCGTACCATTATACAAGCTTGGAAATATTGTACAACACATGCCCAATCCAACTGATACTATTTATGTAAAAGGGAAGGAAAAGGCGAAGTACATCAGGAAGTTTGTTCAAATTCCTGTAGTTGAACTACCAGAGCAACCTGCATTACAAAAAGATACACCAAAATGCTTTTATCATTGTGAAAATTACTGTATTTGTGCACTTTCAAATGCATATTTTTTATTTGATACTTTTTGTAACCCGTTTAATTTTTAATAAAATATAAATAATAAATATTTGTTTCATTTCAATAAAACGCAATCTAACAATACATTTTTATTAGGAAACACATTAACAAAATCTTTTAATATATATTTTATGTCTGTGACTACTATCTAATACAGGATTTATAATATTTGACAGCTTAGCTATTTTTCTTTGGAAACGCTCTCTATCACTAGCAAAATTTTCCCAGTATCTCTTCCTAGATTCATTATATGCAAACGGCCAGGCTATAAGGATGTGTATTTTATTTTCTTTTTCATTAAATGTAACTTTCTTCATTACGACCACACTCAGCTTCAAATACTTTTGGATACAAATAAATTAATTCCATAATCATGGAGACATTTTCACTATTTCGATTTTTTGACGGTTGGAGTAAATTCATTGCATTTTCAATTATATTTCCAGCTTGACTCTGCAACCCTTTTTGTACAATCATAAAGTAATTGGGGAACTGTAATCTCTGTAATATATCCAGTCGATACTCGATCATAGATATATATTCCCATAAATTGCATATAGTTTCATAGCCCAGGTATATGTAAGAATTATTTTTCAAAATCTTTACAACTCGAGAATTTTGCACTTCTACAAACTCTATATGAAATTTTTCGTCTTCTACGGGATCAATGGAAATATTGTTATAGAAGTAATTTGTTATAATTCCTTGATATGCAAGAAAACATTTCCATTCTTCTCTGTTGAACATTAAAGCATCACATTTATTTCCACTTAGTTTTACGTAGGGTTCATAATTAAAATCATATGATAATCCGATAGACACAAATTTGGTTTTTGATTTGTTTAAATGAAATTTTCTTTCACC
>NW_019416714.1:31337-40102 GCF_000390285.2 Anoplophora glabripennis | reverse complement strand
CAATTTTACAAGCATATAATTTGGACTGACGAGTCAACATTTACCAGAGATGGCATATTTAATTATCATAATGACCATACGTGGGCACCTGTGAATCCTCATGCTGTCAGGCCCTCCAATAATCAATACAGATTCAAAGTTAACGTATGGATGGGTATAATTGGAAATTACGTTCTTAGACCAATTATACTAGAAAATACATTAAATGCAGAGGCATTTCTTGATCTTCTTCAGAACGAACTGCATAATATATTAGAAGAAGTTCCTTTAAATTTTCGGATTAATTCCTGGCTTCAAATGGATGGTTGCCCTGCACATAACAGCAGGGAGATTCGCGCATGGCTAAATGAGCATTATGAAGATAGATGGATAGGACGCTTTGGTACAGTTAGGTGGCCTCCTCGAAGTCCTGATCTAACTCCGTTAGACTTCTTTTGGTGGGGTAGATTAAAATCTTTGGTATATGAAGTACCAATTGAAACTCGAGAACAGCTCGAACAAAGGATTTTTGCTTGTTGGGAGCTACTTCGACAGCAAAATGGAGAAGTGCGTCGCACAGTTGCTTCCGTGCGGAGAAGGTGCGCTTTATGTATCCGTCAAGGGGGAGGTTACATCGAAAATTATTAAGTCATTGTAAATATGTTACTAAGTTATAAATAATTTTTTCAACAATTTTGTTACTTTAATTTAAAAAAGCAGTCTTAAAATAAAAATAAAGTACTATAAAGTTTGTGTATTTTCGATTTTTACGGTGTTTATTACCTTTGCCCTTGATATTGTTGCCAAAAAAAAATAGTAAACTCAAAAGTTGATATATCGTTGAAGAGCTTACTAAATACAGTAGTTTTTGCTGAAGAAAAAACACGTCCTCATTAACAAATTTTTGGCGTTACCACCAATAAGGAGATACCACTAATTTTGCTCATTTCACAATTATTACATTTAACTTTTTACAGCACCTGGTATAGAAGATTTTTTAAACACTCATATATGCTCGTCTTGTAGTAAATTTAATGCTCTTTCCGATGGTATGTCTAAATTTGATGTGGCTGTAAGAATAACAGAGATATTTTTGTTTTTATGAAAAAAGGAGCAAAATTTTTTGAAATCAAAAAATGTTAAATAAAAGAGCAACTATCAACATTCCAAAAAAATCTTATATTACTTTTTTGTTGAAAATTACTTGTTTAATAACCCCCTGAAGTTTGGCCATCAGCATCCGTTACACCCTGTATATTTATATATTATTTTTTAGATGGTTTGCAAGATGCTAATTATTGGCTAGCGGCAGGAAGAAGGACTCGAAATAATCTTATAAATAATCACTTTCAACATGTCTAAGTATTTATGTATTTTTACTGAATAAATACTTGCCAGTTACGTTGATTTAGTACATACATTTTTCACATATTCACTATCAAACAAATCTAGAGTGGTATAGTATACTAAAAATAAAATAATTTATTCTAAAAAATAACAATAAATAATTAAACAGCACAATCTAAATAGACTAGGTACTTTATAAATATTTTACATATCTAAAGAAATAAGTGATATCCTATTTTGGTAATTATTTACTTAAGCATAACCCTCTCAAAATTTCCTGAAATTTTTCCTACCCCCCCTATTTTCGAGGGTGATGATCACAAACCTGAAATTATTTTTTTGTGATCGAATATAGTTTTTGAGAAGATAATTTCTAAATTATGAACTCTGTGTATAAAGTACATAAGGTCAAAGGTACAATATAGACCCTTTCATTTTGACAACAGTGTGACGCCACGAAATGGTGGATATGCTGGCTGTAATGCAACTTCGACTTTATATACTGTAGAGTTCATAATTTAGATTTTTTTTTCTCGAAAACTACATTCAACCGCCAAATAATAATTTAATATTTTCGTGATCAGCACCCTCGAAAATAGGGATAGGCAAAATTTCAGAAAATTTTGAGGTTACACTTAAGAAAATAATTACCCCTATTTTGACACCAGGTAACCCTCTTCATACGGTTCTACAGTAATACCACTTTTTGTAACCTCTATCATTGCAGATAGTTCAATGGCATTAGCATATTTTGTTATAACATCAGCCACTTAAGTAATACTTTGTGATAACTGAGTTATTGCATCTGCAGTGTTTTTGGAACTTTCTGCATAAAATTCTAAGGTTTCCTTCATCTGCTGCTGCTGAGACCCTCCTGAATCAACTGCCTTTCCTTTTTTTGTACTTCTTTCCTTCAAAAATGCACATCCTTGTGATGCTTTAGGTACAACATACTTATCAGAACACATATTCGAATAGTTTATATTTTCGTTGTTCTTAATGGTTTCACTTTCCATACCTTCCTGCAGGGATGGGTAACTAGAAAAAATATTGAATTTTATACTTTACATGTAAAATATGTACATTTTGTACGTAAGATACACTTATTTTACCGTTTGTAAAAAACGTAATATTTTACAACCTTGTCAATTTTATACTTGCCCATCCCTGCCTTCCTGCATACCATTTTCAGGATTGGGATCAATTTCTGCTGGTAACTCATCATTTCCTAATACAAATATCCACCCTATAAGGCTCATTAGACGCTCCTCTAATTCCGTAAGTACTTTTCCTTTACCTCTTCCAGTTTGATCAATTCTTATTTCTCTAGCTGTTTTCCTTGTTTTAGACTTCCACTCAATAAAAAGTATTTTCCATTCCTCGATGGTTTTTCTAGCACCTCTTAAACTATTTAACTGGGCTGTTAGCGTCTGCCACAATTTATCAATTTCCTTTATATCTTGAGGATGCAATTTTCCAGACAGCATTACTTTATTGGTCTCTATGAACGATAGTATTGCCTCCATTTGCTCTCCACTTATTCTCAAACTTCTTTTTCTATTTTGGTCGTCTATTTCCACGTTCATTTTAAGTACGTAACTGGAATCTAAATTTTCAATGATTAATTGATTAACTTTNCTCCAACATACTCTACTGATCAGAATACATAAAGATACGTTTTCCTAGCGACAGGTTTTTTACGTCGTGGTCAACGTGATACGCGGAGCGTTTTACGTCGACCACCCCTTCCTACAAGTTGAACGAGAGCGTTTTCTTACAGAGCGCACCACGTCAACGTGGAACGTGTAACGCTGACGAGGTGGACCCGACCGCTTCTGCAGGGGTCTATTGCGTCGTACGTCGCGTTATTCACACTTTTTTCTCAACAGTTTGTGTTCAACATGTCACAGAATATGGCGAAATCGGCAGCAGGGCGGTTTTCTCCCGACGAAGACGAGATTTTGATCGAATTTGTACAGAACCATACTATATTGTATGATATGAAGGACGCAGATTTCAAAAATAGGTTGAAAAAAGACTTGATGTGAAATGAAGTTGGAAAACTTCTACAGAAAGAAGGTGAGTGCCGAACTTACTTTTATTAGTATAGCAATCACATTTGTGTTTGTCACTCTGTCTTTATTTATATAAATTTGTACAATTTTGGTTCATTATTTCCAATAATAAGCCTTTGTGATCGTATAGCAAAAAAAATTTATAACCTCCCCTCAAACGATGAAAAATGGTGAAAAATCATTGTAACGTTGAGAAATTGTTGAAAACGTTGCCCCGTCCATTAAAACATACAATTGGGTTGAGACAAGCGGTTTTATTTCGTGCTCCCACCAGTGGAGATTTCACTATAAAAATACAAAAATACAAATAGTACAAACGTCGAACAGGAGACGTTGCAAACTAATTAATGTAGAGCACAGATGAATACAGAAAAATTTTAACAAACAATAAAAATAAACCCACGTGCTCGGGGGAACTTTTTACCAAACTGGCCAAATATCACATGAAAATATGACTGATTAACACTAATAACATAATAATGAAGTATATATAAATGGATAAATACAAACCTATAAAAATGCAGGCCCAATATGCCAGGACGCACTATTTTTTTATGCAAATTCCACTGATGGACGTCCGTTGGGTCAATCAGAGGTCAACCCAATAACTAGACCAGAATATAGAAAAATAAAGTTAACGGTAAGTATAGGCCACACACCATACACCCGAGTGCATGGTGGTGAGCCGGAACCCAAGGTATTGCCACATCATGGAGCTTAGGGTGTTTTGGTTAATTATTTTCTTTCATTTCAATAGAGGGGTCCTGGAGGGAGGGGAAAGGATAAAAAGGAATAAACCCTTGTGAAATAATTTGCAGCGTTTTTTATTTACAATGTAGGTATGTAGAGAAAGCATCATTACGTTTTAATGTTGTAGTGCAAACTTGGATGCCAATGTGGTGCTACAACAGTCCGAATCATTTGATGGCAGTGCTTTTTTACTCTGCAGGCATGTGTCGGTGCGTACTGAAGTAATCGGTGAACTGGCTTCCCACTTGAAATCCTTCAGCTTTGGCATAACCACCAGTGCCTGCTAAATCAATTAGGTTTTGGGTTGGTAAATCCTCCAAGTTTGATATTCTCTCCTTGTTCGAAGGATTCCTGGATAAATAATTATCCCTCAACATGTTGTGAAAGCAACAGCTAACAACGATAACCGAGTCAATGGTTTCAGGTTTCAAATGTATAGGAGTGAAAAAAATTCTGAAAATGGCGCATAAGATGCCAAAAGCGTTTTCAGACGTTCTCTTGGCTTTGCTGAGATAGTAGTTGAATGTTCTTTTTTTTTCATCTACCAACATTTGTGCCCTGGAATATGGTTTCATCATATGCTCACTTAAACTGAAAGCATCGTCGCCAACTACTACGTAAGGTAGCAAGATACCAGAATGCGGAAGGGTTTTGGGAGGTGGAAATATAGTTCCATTCTTCACCAACTCTCCCAGTTTTGACTTCATGTAAATCCCTGCATCACCCTCCTTCCCATACCAACCCACATCAATAATAACAAACTTACAGTTTGCATCGACCATTGCAAGAAGCAGCACAGAAAAAAATCCTTTATAGTTAAAGTAAAGACTTCCTGATTTGGATGGAGCTACAACTCTCACATGCTTACCATCAATGGAAGCTACACAGTTGGGAAAACGCCAACGTTTCCAAATCTCGTCGGCTTTCTGTTCCCAGGCTATCTGGTCAGGAGGAGGTAAAAAAAGTGGCACAAGCTTTTTCTGTAGTGCAACCAACACATTAGGCACCATTGTGCTGATAGCAGAGTGGGAGATGCGGTAACCAAATGACAATGATCTGTACGATTCCCCCGTGGCCAGAAACCTGAAACAAGTTTACAATATTTTGTAGTATTGGGTGACGAACCTAGAATTATGAAAGACAAGTGGTTAGGGAAAAAATAATGAAGCAATGTTTACGATCATGATTACAGTGTTGATTTGAATATGAGTCATGTTTTTCTGTTGCAGGAAGTGAGTGCAAGAAACGGTGGAAAAGCATGAGGGATCACTACAAGAGGGAAAAAAAAGACGAGAAAGGTTCCACAGGAAAAGCCGCCAAGAAAAAAAGAGCTGTATACTGGGAACGGTTGCAAATTTGGATACTATGAAAGATGAAAGAAGCAGCTTTACAAACGTTCTTCCATCCGATTATGGAGCATCAACTCCCACTGAGCCAACAAAAGATATAGGAGAACTACAAGAACATGAGGAAGATGATCGACCCTACCAACAGCCTTATCCCCTAAACAGATCACCTCAGCTGACTCAAACCACGCCATCTTCCTCTCAGAATACAAGAGCATCCACCCAATCTTCAGATAACAGCGCCGTATTTCGACCTTCCGCTTCCAAAACCAGCAAAGAAAGACTTGTAATCCAGAAATATTTGGACGAGAGAAAGGAAGACAGAGTTCATTTGAAACGTTGCCTGGAAGATCTTGTGCGACAGCCACTACCTCAAGAAAATGAAAATGATATTGATTTGTTTTTCAAAACAATAGCAGCTACAGTGAAGAAATTTCGACCAGACCTTGCCACCAAGACGAAAGCTAGTGTCTTCAAAGTTGTCACAGAAATGGAAATTCTGAACCAGCAACCACCTGCCACAGGATTTACAAACATTGAGTACAGAGGAAACGAGTCGTTCTACGCCTCATCATCAACCTCGTCACCTTGGACCACTCCAAGTTCAGAAGGTCCGAACGCCACCTATGATATGGTTTCTGAGGCTTTTGCACAAGCCATTCAAAATGATGATTCTTAATAATGCTACTTTTGATACTGATGTAAGTACCTACATGTGTGATTGTGGAGGCTATGGTGGTGATATGTTGTATAAATAAAATATAATTCTGAATTTTATTGTTTGTTTGGCTGTTTGTCTTACCTTATTGTGAAGGCCAATTTCTCGGCTGCTGTTATAGGTTCCTTCACTCTGTTGCAAGGGATGGTTGTCATATCCTCTTCAATGAGCTTCAAAACGAAGATGAACCTTTCACGGGTCAGTTGGAAATACTGGCGAAATTTCTCTTCTTCGTCTTGCAGATGACTTTTTATCAAAGTGTAGTACATTCCTTCAAGGACCCGATTTTTGAAGACTCCACTCACTTTTTTCCCAGTCTTTGCATACGTCGCGTCGTCAGCAGGAACTCTTCTTCCTGGTCATCTTCCATCATTTCATTGATCAACACCAACGCCAACATTTTCCTCTTTCTGTCCATTTCGTCCACTGCCTGACTCCCGCCGACGAAATACGCTTTTCTTGTAATAAAACGTCAACGAAACTCGCTGTTCTAGGAGAACACTTTCACGCCGCGTAATACATTTAAACGCTCCTGACAAATCGGTTCTGCGCTGCGTAAAAAACCTGTCGCTAGGAAAACCTACCTTAACGAGTGGCTACGTGAGTGGCTAATTTTAGCTACAGCTGAACTAGGTGTTGTTAATTGTTAAAGTTAGTGGTTAAAAAACGAATTGGTTGGGAAGATGGATATATTTGGCGTTTTATTGAAAGCTAATCTATTTCAGGCAGTAGAGGAAAAAAACAGAAGGTAAATATAATTTAGTTTAACAGTTAACATAAACGTTTATATAGGAAGTTTTTATATTCTTCAGGAGACAGTTAAGAAGTACATTAAAAAATCTCAGGGATACCAGCAATCCTTTCGAAATGCCTGAAAATTTTTTCAGAAATATGTATCGTTTACCCAAGCACATGATTTTGCATTTATTTTACCTGAAGTAGAACCCCACATGCAAGATGGTATCAGGGCTACATATGTGTCGAAGCACATACGTGTTAGTATTGTGTACATTTATGTAATCTACTTGTATGTTGATTAGAAAATTCGCTTTCCAGGTTCTTGCCACATTACACTTTCTTGGATTTGGAAATTACCAAAAGTCTGTGGGAATGGACTTCAATATAAGTTTAAGCCAGTCACTCATAAGCAATTCTATAGAAGAAGTAACACATATTTTTAGTACAGTATTACTTCCACGCTATATAAAATTCCCAACAGACCAAGAACATATTCAAATAGTACAAAATGGGGAGGTATTATACTTACTTAGAATTTTTATTTGTTCTGAAAATTGAAATCTATTGAAAACATAGCTTAAATGTTTTAAACCTATAGCATCTACCTAATTATATAATTTTTTATTGTTTATAGATTTCTGGAAAAATATAATTTTCCAAATGTTTGTGGCGCGATTGACTGTACCCATATAGCAACCGTATCACCTCCTGTGGATCATCCTATTACACCTGCAATTGCGTACTACAATCGAAAACGTTATTATAGTATAAATACACGGGCTGTAAGTTGTTCATTTGTGTGTGTAAAACTTTAGAATATATATTTATTCTTATTTCAGATATGCGACTCAAATTTAAAATTTTTGGCAATATATGCTAGATATCCTGGGGCAACCCATGATGCTGCTATATGGGCTCTATCAACAGTAAATAGATATTTGCAGGGTCAGCATTTAAATGGTACCAGAAATTGACTTCTAGGAGATAGTGGGTATCCCCTACAACCCTGGTTATTAACTCCCATAATGGATGCTCAAGAGAACACACCAGAAGGTCGATATACGAGGGCACACATTAAAGCTAGGAATTGCATTGAACGGGCTTTTGGGGTATTAAAACAAAGATTTAGATGCCTTCTAAAGCACCGCGTATTGCATTATTCTCCCACAGTCTCCGGGAAAATAATTTATACTTGTGTTGTTTTACATAATTTATGTATTGAACACGACATTCCTCTAGAAGAATTAGATGATGATATCGAAGATGTAGAGGTTAACCTACCAATTTTAGGTATGCTGCATTTAACAAACACTATTGTATACAGGGTGTTTTCACTTTAAATTTGGAAAATGCAGGAATGTATTCCCTATCCAAAATTAAGTGCAGTTTGCTCTATAAATTTTTTTTATGAAAGCCTTTGTTTTGGAGATACAGGGCGTTGAAGTTAAAAAAAAATAAACACTTTTTGACATATCTCGGCTATCCACGAGTAGATTTGATTCAAACTTGGTACACATTTTGCGTATTGGGGGTTCTCATAATTAACAGAATATTAGTCCTATCGGATTAGCCAGTGGCGTGCAAAGGTAGGGATGCGTGGCACCTTTTTCAAAAAAAAGTACGCCATTGAGTTTTTCGAAGAATGTAAAGTAAATTTAAATACTACCATACAAAAGTACTCTAAAAGGTCTCTTGGTATTTTTCGATAATACGCAGCGTTCATGAGATTCTTGGACTATTAAGAATTCAGTGCATAAAAAAAAATTTCGACATTTAGTTTTTCGAAGAATGTAAACTAAATTTAAATACTAC
>NW_019416714.1:3864-27617 GCF_000390285.2 Anoplophora glabripennis | reverse complement strand
TAATGACCATACGTGGGCACCTGTGAATCCTCATGCTGTCAGGCCCTCCAATAATCAATACAGATTCAAAGTTAACGTATGGATGGGTATAATTGGAAATTACGTTCTTAGACCAATTATACTAGAAAATACATTAAATGCAGAGGCATTTCTTGATCTTCTTCAGAACGAACTGCATAATATATTAGAAGAAGTTCCTTTAAATTTTCGGATTAATTCCTGGCTTCAAATGGATGGTTGCCCTGCACATAACAGCAGGGAGATTCGCGCATGGCTAAATGAGCATTATGAAGATAGATGGATAGGACGCTTTGGTACAGTTAGGTGGCCTCCTCGAAGTCCTGATCTAACTCCGTTAGACTTCTTTTGGTGGGGTAGATTAAAATCTTTGGTATATGAAGTACCAATTGAAACTCGAGAACAGCTCGAACAAAGGATTTTTGCTTGTTGGGAGCTACTTCGACAGCAAAATGGAGAAGTGCGTCGCACAGTTGCTTCCGTGCGGAGAAGGTGCGCTTTATGTATCCGTCAAGGGGGAGGTTACATCGAAAATTATTAAGTCATTGTAAATATGTTACTAAGTTATAAATAATTTTTTCAACAATTTTGTTACTTTAATTTAAAAAAGCAGTCTTAAAATAAAAATAAAGTACTATAAAGTTTGTGTATTTTCGATTTTTACGGTGTTTATTACCTTTGCCCTTGATATTGTTGCCAAAAAAAAATAGTAAACTCAAAAGTTGATATATCGTTGAAGAGCTTACTAAATACAGTAGTTTTTGCTGAAGAAAAAACACGTCCTCATTAACAAATTTTTGGCGTTACCACCAATAAGGAGATACCACTAATTTTGCTCATTTCACAATTATTACATTTAACTTTTTACAGCACCTGGTATAGAAGATTTTTTAAACACTCATATATGCTCGTCTTGTAGTAAATTTAATGCTCTTTCCGATGGTATGTCTAAATTTGATGTGGCTGTAAGAATAACAGAGATATTTTTGTTTTTATGAAAAAAGGAGCAAAATTTTTTGAAATCAAAAAATGTTAAATAAAAGAGCAACTATCAACATTCCAAAAAAATCTTATATTACTTTTTTGTTGAAAATTACTTGTTTAATAACCCCCTGAAGTTTGGCCATCAGCATCCGTTACACCCTGTATATTTATATATTATTTTTTAGATGGTTTGCAAGATGCTAATTATTGGCTAGCGGCAGGAAGAAGGACTCGAAATAATCTTATAAATAATCACTTTCAACATGTCTAAGTATTTATGTATTTTTACTGAATAAATACTTGCCAGTTACGTTGATTTAGTACATACATTTTTCACATATTCACTATCAAACAAATCTAGAGTGGTATAGTATACTAAAAATAAAATAATTTATTCTAAAAAATAACAATAAATAATTAAACAGCACAATCTAAATAGACTAGGTACTTTATAAATATTTTACATATCTAAAGAAATAAGTGATATCCTATTTTGGTAATTATTTACTTAAGCATAACCCTCTCAAAATTTCCTGAAATTTTTCCTACCCCCCCTATTTTCGAGGGTGATGATCACAAACCTGAAATTATTTTTTTGTGATCGAATGTAGTTTTTGAGAAGATAATTTCTAAATTATGAACTCTGTGTATAAAGTACATAAGGTACAATATAGACCCTTTCATTTTGACAACAGTGTGACGCCACGAAATGGTGGATATGCTGGCTGTAATGCAACTTCGACTTTATATACTGTAGAGTTCATAATTTAGATTTTTTTTTCTCGAAAACTACATTCAACCGCCAAATAATAATTTAATATTTTCGTGATCAGCACCCTCGAAAATAGGGATAGGCAAAATTTCAGAAAATTTTGAGGTTACACTTAAGAAAATAATTACCCCTATTTTGACACCAGGTAACCCTCTTCATACGGTTCTACAGTAATACCACTTTTTGTAACCTCTATCATTGCAGATAGTTCAATGGCATTAGCATATTTTGTTATAACATCAGCCACTTAAGTAATACTTTGTGATAACTGAGTTATTGCATCTGCAGTGTTTTTGGAACTTTCTGCATAAAATTCTAAGGTTTCCTTCATCTGCTGCTGCTGAGACCCTCCTGAATGAACTGCCTTTCCTTTTTTTGTACTTCTTTCCTTCAAAAATGCACATCCTTGTGATGCTTTAGGTACAACATACTTATCAGAACACATATTCGAATAGTTTATATTTTCGTTGTTCTTAATGGTTTCACTTTCCATACCTTCCTGCAGGGATGGGTAACTAGAAAAAATATTGAATTTTATACTTTACATGTAAAATATGTACATTTTGTACGTAAGATACACTTATTTTACCGTTTGTAAAAAACGTAATATTTTACAACCTTGTCAATTTTATACTTGCCCATCCCTGCCTTCCTGCATACCATTTTCAGGATTGGGATCAATTTCTGCTGGTAACTCATCATTTCCTAATACAAATATCCACCCTATAAGGCTCATTAGACGCTCCTCTAATTCCGTAAGTACTTTTCCTTTACCTCTTCCAGTTTGATCAATTCTTATTTCTCTAGCTGTTTTCCTTGTTTTAGACTTCCACTCAATAAAAAGTATTTTCCATTCCTCGATGGTTTTTCTAGCACCTCTTAAACTATTTAACTGGGCTGTTAGCGTCTGCCACAATTTATCAATTTCCTTTATATCTTGAGGATGCAATTTTCCAGACAGCATTACTTTATTGGTCTCTATGAACGATAGTATTGCCTCCATTTGCTCTCCACTTATTCTCAAACTTCTTTTTCTATTTTGGTTGTCTATTTCCACGTTCATTTTAAGTACGTAACTGGAATCTAAATTTTCAATGATTAATTGATTAACTTTAAGTGAGGTTAAGTTTACTGGAGTGAAGTTGCAGTGTTTATTGTTAAAATTTAGCAACCTGCTTAAAATCCATAATTACAAAATCGCATTTTAGGTCGAGTGGTTAAATCGGTGGTTAATTAAGTTGCTACGTAGCAAGTCGTTAACTTAACAACCTACAAACCACTTTCTTATAAAATAACTCTGAATATATTCTGTAAAGGGCATGTCTGGCAATTGTTTTACTGGCACTACGTCAGTGGATTCGTCTTCATGGTTCCGTTCCAAATACCTAGAAAAGTTTCCTACAGAAACGTTACAATAGACTCAAACATGTTTTCGTCTATTTCGCTTTAATTTTGTATTGTCCACTGAAGTTAGCGTTTCATTTTCTGTGACCGATTGCAGTTCTTGTATTGAAATTTCTACCGATGCTGGGGAGTTAAAATCATCATACAATCCCGCATCTGAAGGAGCGTAAGTAACATCGGAGTCACTGATAATTTCAGAATCAGAATTATCTGAAATTAACAAGAAATATAAAGAAAAACATATTTTGAAATGTTGAAAAGAAATGTAAGTAATAAGTTGCCATCAAAAAGGAGGAATAAGTATTATTATCTTAGTAAAGATTTTTCGACTCATATTTGTAAAAAAATACATTAGTCACTGAATTCGTTGGAACACACACTAATTTTGGGATGTGCTGCGTTCTGAATATTAAAACACTTCCAGTATAAAGAAAGTTTGTTTTGAAACTTGATTGAACGATTAATAAAGAATTTTGACAACTTACCTTGGTCATCTGAATAATTCTTTAGGGCTAGAGCCACTAAACGAGTACTTCTAGACTGCATCTCTTGAAAAATTAAATTATACACAATGATAGTATAGTATATAAGAAAAACTAGAGACACAAAACACCATACTTCCGTCTTCAACGGATTCCAGTTAATAACTACCTACTATAACATTGCTTAATTTGATGTATACAAAATATGTCCTTCTATCAATATAACAAACGCCAAGTTCAGTGGAACACGTTTCAAGTATCAGCTGACTAATTTAAGTAAAATAAACAAATGACCAAAAATAGGTTTGACGGTTAGTCATGTCAAAAATAAAGGGGTATACAGGGGAGATTAAAATATATGTAGTACTTCATAAAAAAAATCCTATCGGGCTTCGTTGTGGAGGTATTCGAAGTTTGAAAACAAATTCCAATTATAACTTCTAAGTCGTTACCATGACAACCAAATAAACCAATCTATCTGATACGTATTTTTGAATATTCAATTTTTCGAGTTATAGCAAAAAATATATCTGAGGGGATGCTTATATCAGCTCCCTCCAAGGGCTAGATTTTTTCAAAAAATTGCTGAAAAGTTGCACCTACACCTAGCAAATGCAGAGTGACCCAACTGAAATCGAACCACCTCACTAAAGCTTGATTTATTGACCAATTTTAAAGATTATTTTTTAAACTACAGACCTTCAGTACTATGCTGCCAAATTTAATAATGAAATTTACAATTTCAAGGCCTGTTTCAAATTTTTTTTCAAACGCAAAAATGCAAAAAAATTGTTAGCGATTTTTTAATTTCTAATCTGAGTGCGAATTTGATTTAGGATGCTTACAAATGGTTACGACCCAAATTAAAAATAGATTAGTCTCTAGAGAACTAGAGGATAATTAAAATTAACATAGTAGTATCAAAGAAATAGTCGTCTTCATGTAAATCAGAACTTTGTAAATAATATTGTTAATTTACAAGGACAGCCAAATCCAAATAATTTAAGGGGGAATGCTGAACTCAATACAATATACCTGAATACTACCAATAACACTTTGAATACATCAACTAACAAATAATTAATATATACCATTTTTACATCAATTCCAAAAATTATTACTTTTGAAATAAAAGAACGTGAGAACCTGATACAAACTATAATAGTATAATGAACTGATACGACAGTGCCGTGCACCTTAAATTTTATAATTTTTGGTTATAAAATTGGGACATTTTTATTTGAATGTAGTTTGCTTATTTGATGTATTAAAAGTGCGTATATTATTTATTACATTCCAATTTATTATTCCCCTCAAATTATTTGGTTTTAGTTGTCCTTGTAAATTACAAAAATTATTTATACAATTCCGATTCACATGACTATTACGTTGATAACATAATGTAAATTTTAATTATAATACACTTCTGTTAGAAACCAACATATATTTTTAATTTCGGTCATTACTATTTGTAAAGCATGGTTGACACCAGCCTAGTAGCTCGGCCGAGACAGCAAAGCAATACTAGGCCGAACGAGTGGCATTACCGAGTAGCTGTCTACACATAAAAGTAGAATACGTGCGAGAGAGTTCAGTATGTTCTTCGTGATTGTCTATAACATGTGTGCAAATTTTACTAAAATGGAGAAACGAAAAAGAATAAGAAAGTTTAGTAGAGTTATAATTCCATATTTAATAGGAGAGTTAGAAATGGAAATAAATAACAAGAAAAAACGAATTTGGACAAGGCAATGGTTGCTGCGAAGAGAGCACGGGGTGTCAACTACGATAATAAATTAAGAATTAGAAAACGAAGATACAAAAGAATACAGATTATTTCTAAGAATGAATCTTGAACAATTCAATGGAATATTAGAAATTATATCTGCCGTCATTGCAAAATCAGACACTATTATGCGAGGTTCCATACCAGCAAAAATAAAATTACAAATAACACTGACATATCTAGCTACAGGAAACAATTATCGTACGTTGCAACATTTGTTTCGTGTATCAAAGTCGGCAATATCGCGTTTTATCCCTGAAGTTTTAGATGCAGTTTATAACTATTTAAAGGAATACATAAAGATAAGTTATAAATTTTATTATTTTTTCGACTTATTTTCATCAGCCTTCACCGTCAGCAAACAGAAAATGCAGAGTAATAAAAATACTCATTCAGGTTGTACTAGTTTATTCTACAAAAACTTACAAGTCCATAATACTTTTTATGTAAATTAGTGATAATCGGTAGTATTTTCAGTGTTAAAGGTTGCCCGTAGTGCTGCAGACAATATGTTGCTTTCTGAACTGTTATTTAACGTAGTAACGTCATTAATTCCATGAGTATCTATTTCTCCATGATTTGATGATGTTGAAGTTTGACAGTAATATCCAGGAGAAATAGATGGAACTGATATGTAACTGCATGACGAAATAGATGACTCAGGCCGTGATCCAACCAAGCTGGATACAGTATTATGACGTTTTTGTTGCAAATTTTTTATGCCAATTTCAGTTAAAATAATTTGTATTTTGCATTTAGCAAGTAGCGCGTTTTCTTCAGAAAATTCCTTTAATTGCATAGCAACGCTTTTACCAAATACATCATGTGCGTCTTCAACGGGTTCTAAGACGCTTTCGTTCAAAGCTTTTAAATCTGAAATAGCGCGAAATATCTCTTTTTTTGTAGTTCGTCGAGAAGATTCTGTACATCCTGCAGAACTGACTTGTTGGTTGGTCACAGTATCTTGACACTTTTTTTTGTTGGGTGGTGGATGCTCTTGTATATTTCGGCTTGCTGACAGTTGATCTTGACTTTCTAATGAGCTCTCTTCATTCTGCAAAATTAAAACAAAATATTTTAGGTTCCAGCAAATCATGAAGAATGGAGAGTTATAGAAAACGGATTCAGGATTAGATGGAATTTTCCTGGATGTTGTGGTGCGATCGATGGAAAGCACGTAGCAATCCAAGCACCTGGTCATTGTGGCAGTGAATTTTGGAATTACAAAGGGACGAACAGTATTGTTTCGATGGTGATCGTCAATCATGACTACTGTTTCAGTTATATTAATATTGGCGCAACAGGAAGAAACTCTGATGGTGGTATTTTCAGAAACTGCTCAATATACCATGAAATGGAAAATGGCGGTATCTTACCAGACGGAGGGCTGTTAGTGGGTGATGATGCTTTTTCACTGAAAACATATTTACTAAAGCCATATTCACATACACCTCTGACAAGAGAACAGAAAATATTTAACTATCGGCTAAGTAGGGCACGTAGAATTGTCGAAAATGCTTTTGGCATTTTAGTTAGCCGATTCCGGATATTTCAAAAACCTATCATGACAAATGTCGGAGTAACTGATAAAATTGTACGAACTACGTGTGTTTTACATAATTGGTTAAGAATCAGAAGTTCTAGCACATACTTGCACAGAGGTAGTGTTGACGAAGAAACTGTTAATACTGGAGAAGTCATTGAAGGCTTATGGAGGAGTGAAACAGCAGCAACATTGCCAAGCCTTGATAAGGTTGGTGGAAATCATGCATCTAGGTTGGCTAGAGAATTACGTGATAAGTACGCTCATTTTTTTTCTAACGAAGGGGCTGTTCCTTGGCAAAGTAGAATGATTTACTAGCTATATATGTATTATGTATTAAATAAATCGTTGTATTAAATACCTTTACTTACATTATCATAGGTGTCTCTCTTCTCTTCATTCCTGAAAACTGGTTCCAACTCTTTCAACCACTTTATGTTTGATTCGTATAAACTGCTTACTCCAGTACCAGATTTCTTGGAATCCTTTATTTTTTTTTATCTCTTGACTGTAAGTGGAACGGAGATTTTTTATTTTATTTTTAGCCTCTACAACACCAAAACCTTCTATATCCATGACTTTTATAATTGTTAATATAGCTGCTTCTCTCATTTGCCTGTTTTTGTAATTTTCGAATTTAAAGTCCCACAAGCACAAATGACTCTTATATTCTTGAATAAATTTTAAAGTTGTTTCAGAGTTCCACTTATTTGCCATTTCCAACTTCACAAAACACTATATTTTTTAAGCATTCAAACGGCAAACAGCCGTTAAAACAAAATCTTAATAACACTGCACGTTGAAAGTTTGTCCCTACATGCCGAATAAGCAACCGAGTCAGTGTCATGTGTGGAGGGGGTGGAAGAAGATCGACTTCTCGGCCGAGGGAATAGAACGTTGTTCTATTCACTGTCTCGGTTCTTTGCTGGACCGAGTGCTCGCTCCACTACTGGACCCTGTGTCCATATTGACCTTGCACTCGGCCGAGCGTACTGACTCGGTCATTTACTCGGCTGGTGTCAACCACGCTTAAGAAGTAATGATATCCCATCTCTGGAAACTTGTCAAGAATTTATTCACAACGAGGTCAGCTATAATTTCAATTACCTGATAATTTAATACATTAACATGGATGGAACGGAAATGTGTACTATTACATTTATTACTTATGTCTGCAGGGTCGGCGTCAGGGTATTTGGCACCTGGAGCAAATATTTGCTTGCCGCTCTAAGAAAAAATTTATACGAGTTACTACTGTTGGAACAGCAGGAACAGATCTATTAAAAAAAAGTTATATTTAGCAAAAAGACAAACAGAAATTATAAGAAGCATCCTATAAAAAATAAAACAGATATTCCAATAAAACCAAAAATAAAAAATATTCAATAAAAACAAAAAAGAAACTAAATAATGTTAAAACGAGACCTTTACACATATCACATATCAACTTTTCTACATTTTTCATTTACATAGTCTTCAATAATATCATCGTAAACCAAATTATTTGTCATATCTTTCTCGATAGCAAGAACGGCTAAGTCTGTTAACCGTTTCTGCGCTATGGTTGATCGTAAATATTTTTTTAATTTATTCTGGTCACAGACACAAGAATGGTTAACAAAATCCTTAAAGATACTACGATGTTAGGGTAATTTTTGCTCGACTCGTTGATTTCTAAATAATTAAGTACATCCAGTTGATTTGTACCCTCATTATTGTTTAAATTAATTAACTTAAAAAAATTTAAAATTTCATTATGCAACTCAAATGGTTCTATATCGTCTATTAGTTGTGAATGTAAATCATGACAACTTTTCAAAATTTCAGTAGAGCTTCTACTTTTTAAAGCTAGGATATTATACAGAAAATCAAAAATTTTATTATGTTGTTCCAACTGCTTAAATCTACTTTCGATGGAATTAATGCAGGTGTCCAAAATTGTATTAAATAATTTATAAATAATACTTTTACTAGTTCCACTTAAAATTAAAAAACAAGAGATAACTGTAACTACCACTTGTTGCATTTCATCTTTTAAGTCACCATGTTGTGCGCAGTAGCAATCGTGTCGCGTTGTGCGCGAAATTGTAATTGTTCCTTGTCCTTGAGACAAAAGCGGTCAACGCGACGTTGACATGTTTAGGGCGAGTAAACCGAGTAAACGTAAAAAAATGCGCCTGAAACATCTGCTTCGCTGTTTCACCCTTCCGCCGGCCCTGTATGTCTGCAGTTTTATAAAACCTTCGAACAGTATAAATATAAAATATCTGAGTTAATGTTTTAGATCAAAATTTATCACGCTTCTTATGTGACATCATCATTACGCACTAATTCAATATACAGTAATATAATATACTTCTTGATATATTGTTGTCCAGCTGTTTGAACAAATAAATAAGTTATAACTTAGAAGTGTTCATCTGCTATGAACCTCAAAGCACGATCTGGTTATTTAACTGGCGCAGTCGGTAGGATCATCCAGTATATTGAAGAAGCCATATATCCCGGATAGATCGACGATTTCTTCAAGTACTTCAGTCTCAACTATTAAGGGTGATCGACAATTAGCACGAATTACACACCGCTCAAGTAAGTCACTGCCAAATTCATTTTCCATTAATTCCCTGCTTTAGGAATTCATAATTGGTATTTTGGTAAAATTAGGACTCACTACCGATAAAATTAATTAAACTTTGACTGTTTATCAAAGGATTGATTTCTTTTGAGGTAAAAACAATAAACCTGACTGTGTATCAAGTTTCATTAGGTTAAGAACACATGAACGATTTACTCCGCGAATTGAATCAGATAGAAATAAATATGGCTACTAATTATCAATTATTAAAAATGTTCATAGATGTAATTCCAACATTTTCTGGAATACCATCAGTACTAATAGATTTTATAGCCGCATGTAACGAACTCGTTACATCTTATTATACAGAAAATAATGAAATACAAAATAAATTCATTTTAAGAGCCATTAAAAGCAAATTAACGGGACAAGCTCAAACAATTGTTTCAACCCGTTTAGAACTTAACAATTGGGAACAAATCAGAAATTTATTGTTAGAAACATTTGGAGATCCGTGAGATTTACCAACCTTACAACAAGATCTTATTCATATTGTTTTTGACGCAAGAAAAGAGACACTTACTGGCTTTAGTAATCGTATTTTACAACACCAATCATTACTCATGTCTAAACTAAAACAATCTGGTGAAAGCATAGAAGTTAAACGAGCACTAAGTATTGTTTACAATAAATTAAGCTTAGACACTTATGTTAGTAATTTACCGACATATTTACAACTAATGGTCCGTACTAAGGAAATAAACGATTTAAATGAAGCAATAACATTCATTACAAAAGAAGAACAATTTCAGTCTTATCAGAGATCACTTAAACAGACTATCAAACCGATCGAAACAAAACAACACCAATCGCCTTTAGAATTTCATTCACATCAAAAACCACAATTTAAAAACTTTAATACTCCTCAATTCAGAAACTCGCAAAACCCTCGTCAATTCAGAAACTTTCAAAACCCTCTTCAATATAGAAATTTTCAAACCCCTTCTCAATTTAAAAACCAAAATGAATGGTGTTCACGACCTATTCAAATAAATTCTAAACCGATAAAACTTAATTTCCCAACAGCAATCAAGTTTTTGGTGAAACAAATGTTTGGAAACCAGGGCAAAATTTAAATACAAACAAACCAACACCAATGCAAACATCTACAATTAACAGGTCCATCTCTCGACCTGCACATGAGTCATTTCATTCTGAAGAAGACATAATACCACCAGGCTGGTCATCCGATAATCTACAAGACCAACTCTCCGTTATGTTAAACAATGGACATTTAACTCATGAACAATTAAATGAACTACAAATTCCCCCAGATTTTGTTAAAGAACAAAACGATACTGAAGAATCTGAGAATTGGGACGACGAATTAGATAATAATTTTTTCGAGAATACCGACCCTCAAAATTCGAATCCATAACATATGATTTTCAAAATATCTTCTTTTATAGCCCCTTTTCATATATTCAACTGCAATATCCTCCTATTAAACTCCTCATCGATAGAGGTAGTTCCAAAACACTTCTGAAACCCTCCATTGTCGAAAAATACTGTCCACAATTTATCAAAAATGACCCTTTAAAACTAAAAACTGGAATTGGTGAAATAGCTGTAGAGAAACAAGCTCTAATCCCTTGTTTTCCCGAATTTAATGGTGACGATTCACTAAACATAATTCTGTATGATTTCCATGAATATTTTGACGGAGCTTTAGGACTCGAAGACATACTGAAACTTCAAATTAATATTTCATTAACTGAAAACCAAATTTTCAATCAAAATTTTTCACTGCCCTTATTATATGACAGACCTAACATAAAATTAAACGAACGTGAAATATCAAAACTTAGTATTCCTGTAGAAATCCCAGAGAACACCGATGTTTTACAGTCATGAGATTCAAAAGGGTAACTACTACTTACCAAACACCATATCCACAGTACAAAACAAAGCCTTAATAATCGAATTACACAATTATAGCCACCAACCATCATACTTTGACCTCAATGACATAAAAATTGAACCCCTTACAAACTACACTGTTTTTGACTCATTTTTCATTCTCATTTTCTCTTTTGACTCATTGATTCATTTCATACTAAAAATCATCTAGACTCCAACTTAAAAATTAATGACTTATTGAGAACTAATCACCTCAATCGTGAAGAAAAAATAAAACTGACCAAACTCTGGCAAAAATATAGTGACGTTTTTCAAAAAACTAACGACAATTTAACCTTTACAAATACAGTAAAACACGATATGAATGAAAGACGATTTACCAGTTTACACGAAAAGCTATAGATACCCTTACATACACAAAAAAGAAATCGAACAAATTACTCAGTAGTTAGATAATGGTATCATAAGACCTTCAAAAAGTCTATTTTCTTCACCAGTTTGGATAGTTCCAAAAAAATGGATCAGAGTGGGAAAAGGAAATGGCGAATGGTGGTAGACTATAGGAAAATAAATGAGAAGACCGTTAACGACAAATATCCCTTACCGAATATATCGGATATCCTAGATAAATTAGGAAAAAGTTCCTATTTTTCTACAATCGACTTAGCTTCTGGATTTCATCAAATAGAAATGCATTCAGACTCAGTAGAAAAGACAGCCCTCACTGTAGACAACGGACATTACGAATATACGAGAATGCCTTTCGGACTGAAGAATGCCCCAGCGACCTTCCAACGTTGCATGGATAACGTATTAAAAGAGATACAAAATAAGATATGCATGGTTTATATGGATGATATAATAGTTTTCTCCAACGGATTACAAGAACGTCTACAGAACTTACAACTAATTTTTGAAACCATTAGGAAAAACAATCTTAAAATTCAATTAGATTAAACCGAATTTCTACATAAAGAAGTCTCCTTCTTAGGGCATATCATTACTAGAAATGGTATACGACCAAACCCTGAAAAAATTCAAACTATTGAAAATTTCCCTATTCCAAACACACAAAAGGAAATGAAATCATTTTTAGGCCTCTTAGATTATAGAAAATTTATAAAAAAATTTGCAAAAATTACTAAACCTATGACACAGTGTTTAAAAAGGGTTCCATAATAACATTAGATGAAACCAATAAAAATTGTTTTAGAATGAACGACCCTATACTCAGTTATCCAGATTTTGAACAAACTGTTGAAGTTACAACAGACGCCTCAGATTACGCCATAGGAGCTGTTTTATCACAAAGTAATAAGCCTATTTGGTTTGCCTCACGAACTCTTAATCAAGCCGAAATTAATTACTCCACAATTGAGAAAGAACTCCTCGCAATTGTATGGGGATGTAAAACATTTAGACCTTATGTCTATGGAACCAAATTTAATATTTACACTGATCATAAACTGTTACAATGGCTATTTTCTCTAAAAGAGCCTAACAGTTTATTAGTCCGCTGGAGATTAAAATTGGAAGAATTTGACTATGAATTTAAATTTTGAAAGGAAATTCCCAGATATCCTTATATAATGTTCTTCCACTTCCTATAAACAATTATTCCCAAACAACCCTACCTGGCTGTTGACGGTAACGATAACTATCAATGGATGTCGACTGTCCCTACACCAATTGAAGACACGTACTTCCTAGAAGACAACTTACAACATACCACTGAATGTTTTGTGGAACTACTATGAAAGAAGTACCGCAAATACTTATGCAGATTAGACCCACTACTATATACTCAAAACCGAGTCCTACAACTATCATCAGCTGAATACGTGATCATTCCAGTTACACCAGTAACCTATTCCAAAAGAAATTGATATACCGACTGATGAAAGTTACCTTGGCACCCCACTGTTCCTTAGAGATTTCAGGACAAACATCAATATGAAAGAGCCACGATAGTATCCTCAACGTTCTTACTTCCAAAAATCAAGTTTGTATCAAATTCTACATCGTTGAGTCCAATCAATGATACCCGATTGGAAGTCAAAGAAATATCAGATATACAAAATCAATTAGATAAGGTTTCACCAGTGACCGTCATAGATTTACCTGAAGAACACTCTAGTCTTAAAATTCTTTGGTACATCATACCACTTACCATTTTAATAATGATTATTATATATTTTATTTGGATTAAAAGAAAAGACATCCAGACCGGATTAATAGTCTATTTCAATAAAGAAGATGAGCAAGTCTCAGTCGGACGTGACCCACTCCAGAGCAGCCCATCCGATACCCCTCGACTTCCTTTTTAGGATGGAGGAGTTATGTGACATCATTACGCACTAATTCCATAATTATATATTTTTCATGGCCGCACATACATATGCATAATGAATTGAGTTACAAAAGCAATCGCGTCCTTATCTAAAATAAATATTTAGATATTGAATTATATAAATACTTTCGTTTTCAAACATTATTCAGTTCTAATTTGAATATACTTCTTGATGTATTATTGTCCAGCTGTTTGAACAAATAAATAAGTTATAACTTAGAAGTGTTTATCTGATAAGAACCTCAAAGCACGATCTGGTTATTTAACTCGCTATTAAACGTTATTTCCGCATCCTCATTTTAAATAAAAATGGAGACGAGTGATTGTGGACGTTTAAGCGATACTACACGAGAAGAACTAATGGAGGACAACATAATTCACACACATCAAAATGTGCAATTAGTGGCTCCTCAGCAATAAAACATTATTGATATATATACTCTTGTACAGAGAATGAAAGGTATTTGCATATATTTTTATATTAAAAAATGCTATTAAAAATGTTATCTAATAGTTATTACATATACTGTTTTTTTCTAGAACACCTCACACATCTTGGGCTCAAGGGGATTGTAAGGATGCCACAACCTCTGCAATGAAGAGATCTGATCCGAGGAAGAGAAAAACCCAAATCTCTAAGGAAACATTTACTGCTGACACGCTTTGCAAAGGGTAATAAATAAATAAAAATCTTTTATGTTGCTAAAACCTAAAATTATAATAATGAGACTAGTTAAAATTAATCAAATATTCTTGTTACAGAGGAAAAAAATTAACTATGTTAAAAGCAGCAATGCATCCCCCTTCCCCAGGCCCATCCAATGCAGCCTCAGAAGAAGACGATGAGACACCGGCTGATGAAGAGGCCATGGAAGACTTCATTCGCCAAGAGCAAGAAAGGCGTTTAAAATGGTCAAGGATAGCAGTCAGGCGAAGAAGGGGGTTGGAAAAGAACATTAGGGGTTGCCGTATCCGCATCACTGTAATTCAGCGACAGGAGGAAGCTCTTTAGCGATACAAGAAAGCTGTCCAGCGGCAGATGGAGGTATTGGTTCGGAACAGGGAATCTTCTGTTGCCGAGTTACAACAATCTGAGATGTGCCTCAATAAACTTAATGAAATTGTTTGCTAACTTGTTAATAAATTTCATCAATACCTACATTTTATTTCATAATTTTTAGTTGCTAGTTAGATTTTATATTTCTTATAATAATAAAAATGCTTCAGTTTTTAAATATACATAGTGTTCTACAAGAAAATAGTTATATACACGCATCAGTGGGTTAAAACAATTTATTTCAAACGAAAAGAAGATGGAAAATGCATGTACTTAATTAAAACATATTTTATTAAATTAATTTTGATATATTTAAATTTTCACCATTTAATAATAACCAATAGTAGACTATAAATACATACCTAATAGTAATAATTAAAAAAGTGAGTGAATGCTTTCTTCAAAATGGAGACTATTTTGAATAACTTTTGTGAACTTATTTTAAATTATACTTTATTATTTTTGTTCGTTTTTAAGTTTAATAAACCAGTTTATACCACTCCATATTTATTTAATGGACTGTCACCTTTTAGAAAAGACTCCAGTAAAAAAAAATGTATAAATGATACTTCTTAAAGCTTTCCAAAGAATGAATGTAGTCTTGAATTTTTGTACAGAATATTCATTAAAATAAAATTGCAAGCAATGAATTTGTACATGTAGAATCACTTTGTTTGCAAATCTTTTCTATCAAAATTTTTGCTAATGTGAAAATATATTCAATCATTTTGGTTTCTGTGTTTTGTGGTACCTACCTGTTTGAAAATGCCTGTTACCTATTTAACAGGTAGCGAACACAACATGGCGTGGAAGCACGGTAGCCGCAATCCAACCGTCATTCCGCGATATGGTACGATGAATTTTCATAAAAAAAGCCGCTATCGTTCCATCGAACACTATTTAGAATTTCCTTACCGCCGCGACGAGGTGGGCGAAAATCCCTCCACCATCTTCCCGACGACGACGATTCTCCAGAAGAACTTGTAGACCTTTTTCTGGACCGTCCTGGTTGCAGCCCCTCTGATCTAACACGTTCCTTGACCTCTCGAGTATTAATGATAAAGAGCTGACTCCAATCGATTTATATAAAAATATGGTTTCTGATGATAAAACTGACATTTCTCCAAGAGACCCGGTTATCCCACAAATTGTCATGAACTTGTCAAGTCCAGGAAAGTCTCCCGAAATTTTTCCAATTCATTCTGAAAATAAGCCAATCATATCTAATAAGAAAATTACGTATAAGGACTGTATTATTTTAGAAGGTTCCTTTAACATCGAGGACCACATGTGGGATTTAATTTTTAAGAAAGGAAAATTTAATAAAAAATATTACCCATATTTTATTAGAAAGAGGATTACAAAATACGATTCAACGAATTTTAATTTTCCTAGCCGTGTTATGATTTTTTTTTTATCTTTTTTTATATATATGTACATTATATTATATTCCGGGAGTTATACGTACAAATCCGAAATCCGGGACCATACAGCTAATTCCCGGTACAATCACAGAAACATTGTGTTTCCGTATATTATCCCAATATGCAGAATCTAACTGACTTCTTATGTTTATTTTACCTAAAGACTTAATGACTTTTATCCCCACCGAAAAGTAAGCACGGAAAACAAAACAGTGTATTTTTTAAATCACACCCGCACACCCACTCTGTTTTTGTGTATATATTATTGTTAAATTGGAAGAATATCTTTGCTGCGTTGTACGCAATCAAAGATAAACTTCGCCCGTTATTGTAGTATTTATTTATTGTACTTGTTTTCGAAATAATAAAAGACGTTTATTATTATTATTATTATTATTGTCCTTTATAACTTTTACTTCGGCTNTTTACAATAATTTTAACAATTATTCACTACTTAGCTAGCGTTCTTTAAGTCGTATCGTAACACTTGTTGCTTGTGAATTAAACACCAACATTCTCGAAAATGACAGTTTGCATCGCTGTACAAACAGCCCACTCTATCACACAAATATTTATCCGCTCTGCAGTGAGGGCAGACATTATTCCAACAGTCCTGAGTATATGTGTCGCACCCTAAAACATCTTTGATGTAATGGTTGACACGCACTCGATGCACACTTTTGGCAACTGACTCGAATTATCCCGATATTTATTGTTCTATTCTTCATCATATTCGTACATGTTTCACATTTATTTGTACTCACTCTCTTGGTTGAATCTACGTAATTCACCTTTGTACATTTAGGGCAAAGACCAGTACAAGGATTGAGTAAGTTTTTGTTAAAGAAACAATAACAATTGTGATAAAATACTGCTCCTTCGATTTTGTTTGGATATACAAATAATGTCACTTTTGAATCCCACTCTTTCGGAAATGGCATCTTATTAGCACAAACTCACTTACTGTTTATATGTATACTGTTGAAGAGATGTAGTAACACTGAACTCCTCAAAACCCAAACTAGTGGTTTTATACATACAACAAGTGAAGTCATAAACTACGCTTGGTATAGGAAGGTAGTACTCCCTCCACTCGGGTGCCGTCATAAACTATATTTAACCGGAGGAGGGTCGCTACCTTAATTCAGTTTCGTTTGATCTTGGAGCAGTAAACAGATACAATAAAAATAATGGCTGTAGGAGAACCCCATCATGAATTCTTGAGCTGGTTGGCTACCACGAATTTTCAAGAAGACAGTGGTGAAGAGAACGACGAGGTAAGTACTATACTTGTACTTAGTTTTCTATTTTAATTGCAAATCACTTATATGTATTTTGTGTTCATGTAGGTCGACCCCCATAATATTGCGGATTTATCTATAAGGCAGTTGATTGAGGTAGGATTCGACGTGGTCGGGGAGAGCCATGACGAAGGTGTGGAAGCTGATGCCACGCACGATGTCGCAGAGGGACTTGTTCGAGGGATATATGTGGAGGCAGCAGAGATCTTCTCGGGTCAGAAGAAGTATTGCACTACGATGTCCTCCATCGTAGTACCAGGTGATAGACTCTACTTCCTCTGCTATCGGTGCTTCGAGTGTTTCGCCATCGATGCTATCCCCACTTCCAGATACCAGTACATCGAATCGCACAGGACAATCAAGCTGGAAGATTTCCTGTCCTATAATTGTGATTCTTGTAGGCTACCGCTTAACCAGCTGAAATTAACAGACTGCTGTATAGTATGCAATAATGTTAAGTAGTGCATGTGTTTAGACTAAGTTATATAAATTGTAAATTAATTAGTGTATGTTCAATATAGTATTATATATTTATTTGGTATGTAGCTTTATAAATTATATTTTCATGTTTATATATCATGCAATAAATAAACTTTTTATTTTTTACCCTATTCATGGCTTTTATTATTACTCGTATATGATAATTAATTGAGAAAATGTAAAAATCCCAAAAGTGCCACTAATAAAAATATGTCAAAATTGAAAAAAAAATAAATGACTAAAGTAAAGCTATACAACACCGATAGCAAATAGTTACTTAAAGAGTTGTGTATTAATTACTATCTTCATTTGTGTGAAAACCATCGAAGGGGAAGTACACAATTTCATTAAAAATGGAGACAATTGTTGTCGATATACAAGGTTTTAACTTGAAACAGTTTTACCCAAAAGAGATTTCATTTATCAGTGGACAATACACCGCCCATTATCTATTGAAACCCCCGGTTTCATTCAATACACTAGATAGAAAATCGAAAAGACAAGTTACATATCTAGAGCGATTCCACCACGGATTAAGATATTCTGATGGTTACATAAATTATGAAATGTTGGATGATATATTGCGCAAACATTTATTATACTGCAATATAGGTATGGTTTATGTTAAAGGCTACCGGAAGGAAATATTTCTTAAACAAAAATTACAAGAACTGGAACCATCATTTCGTCCAATCGTAATCAACGTGGAGAATCTGACAAGTAATGTTTCCTCCAGTACACTTCCTGTATTTAGTAAAAATAGTCCTTATTGTTTTTACCATAGTATCAATAAATGTATGTGTAGCTTAAGGAACTGTAGCGATCTTTATAATTGGTTGTACACATACTTACCTAAATAAAATATTTTTTGTTCAATTTATCACTTTTTTAAAGCCCATTAATCTCTGGTCAGGGAAATCCCCACCAGCAAAATATTTACTATGTGTGAGAATTTAACTCCTCCTTCTATGGGAGGGATGAGTTGAATTTCAAACCCTACCTCACACTAGTAAGTAAAAGGGAGGTTTTGGTTGTTATAAATCCCTTCCACTCAAATGTGAGAGGAGGGATGACTGACTGCCTATATATACCCGCAACTTGGATTTGTTTGGCAGTTCAACTCTACCAGTTCATTCGAACATATATATATATATATATATATATACTAAAATGGCATCAATCTTAGATGATAATAGCTGGGACAAAGAATGTGTCCCAGTAACCAGCGTTGCTGCTAGCCAGGACAGGCCAAGAATCACCAGACAATAGTAAGTAGAAGATATGTTTTAATTTTTATAAACCCCTCTCACTCAAATGTGAGAGAAGGAATGATTGTGTATCTATATTTACAACTTCTATCTGTTTGGCAGTTTGAACACACATCCCGTCGTCGCCATAGGAAGTGTATTGGATGACAACAGCTGGGACGAGGAATGCGTAGCCCGACCGACCTATCCCACAACAACACAGGTCGTCTCAGAGGAGAACTGGGACGATGAGTGCGTCGATGGACCAGGCTACGACCCAGTTGCTGCCACACAAAACAGACTGTTCATTAGGGATGGGCACCAGGTGGCCAAGAAAAGCAAGGCTGAGAAGAGGGCCTTCAGGTTGGCCAGGTGGTTCCGCTTAATGAGCGAGGAGATGTCCGCAAAAAGCACAGCACAACAACCACAAACTACTCAAAAAATACTATATAACGATATGTGTAGGAATATGAATATGCAATAAATATATTATTTTTTATTCAATGTTTCTTTTCTTATTTCAAGTTCTCCTTTATATATTGTCGTATAGTGAGCGAGCGAACTTCAGATTTCGACTTTCTTTCGAATCCAAGTTCCAACGCCCGGTACAGCGATTCAAGGCAAGCTCTTTATGCAGAACCTGAAGCTATAACAAACATATTCCACGATGTTTCTAATCTCAAGCCCGAAGTCGCTGTCAGAGGAAAAAGTAAAACTTTCACCCATGTTTCCAATCCAAACCTCAAAATCCAGCACCAAGCTCCAAGTCCGATTTCTAGCATACGAAATCATAACACAAGCATTAAATTGCATAATGTTTCTAACTCCGAAGCCGAAGCCGCTGTCAGGAGCAAAAGTAAAAATTTCAACTATGTTTCCAATCCAAACCTCAAAATCCAGTACAGAGCTCCAAGCCCGATTTCCAACATAAGAAATCGAGGCAAAGCATTAACTTACATAATGTTTCTAATCCTGAAGCCGAAGCCGCTGTCAGGAGAGAAAGTAAGATTTTCACCCAAGTTTCCATTCCGAATCCAAAAATCCCGGACAACGTCCTAAGTCCGATGTCCAGTAACACAAACCAAGTCCTAAGCCATAATTTACACAAAGCTTCCATTCGCAAAGCCGATATCACTACCAGAGCGAAGAGAGGAAAAATCGACAAGGTTTCGAATCCGGTTACCATCCAGCCGCCTCGAACCGAGATGAAGCAGTATCCAAGGAAAACAAACAAAACCGACTATGTTTCAGATTTCCAACATCGCAGAGCCGCAGTTGAGCCAAGCCAGCCGAATTACAAAAATCACCGATGTTTCCAATCCACCTGCGAGAAGCCGCAAATCGTCAAAAATGCGNCAAATAAGAAGTGGATCTTATTTGTGGAAGGGCGAAATGGGCGGTGACTATTAGACGCTTTCATTATACCCATCTTTCTCTATCGCACGGATTTCTATGACTTTCTTTATCGCTCTCACGTAACGGCCGATGAACCATGGGGACTTTCCGACCCTGTATGTCACGCTGGGAAATTTTCCCAAGTGACTTATATGACGTAACACACGAGTGCCATACAAAATTTTATCCAACACTTTCATAGAATTTCGTTTTAATAATAAATAAAGGTAACTTAAAATTTCAAGTTGTCAATGTCAGAAAGGGGTTTCATAAATCACTAGCGACGTATGACTTATAACTCACTAGTGAGTTATAAGCAAAAACAAGTCTGTTGGTACGAAAATAAAAAATAACGTATACTTTAAAATAATATAATAATAATAAAATACATTGTAGCACACAGGATTGCAATTTGATCTGTATTTTTTATCATCTATCTACTCGAGAGCTCGATACAGATTCAAGCGCAGATATATGACTGATATAAGCGTATACGAGCGGTGAGATAATAATAATGACTAATATCTTGTATCTTATATTTTGAGTGATCACTCGATTATTAGAAGTACTCGAGTAGTATAAACTCGATCTGTCGATTATGCCCATCATCAATTTTTATATCAAATATACCGACACGGTGCACGCTAGCTTAAGCAGCAGCTGCTTAGATCTTCTGTGACCAGATATTAAATCAATAATTGACGTGAAATTTTAAATTATTCTTCTTGCAGATCTTCAAATAATTTAGCACTTGCATAGGGTTCCAAAAATTTGCTCACATGGACAATCGTAGTAATTTCTTTGATTCATTTTTATGACTATTTTCTGCAATACAAATGAAATTTACTGTTATTTCCGTGTACCGTAAGATGGGGTCACTTTGATCAATTTCACTTTTGTTTTTGCAACAAAATCGTTGTTTCTTTAGAAATCTGTTTTCAAAAAATCAGTAATGGTGGTTACCGTAATACAGAATGGAATTCCTCTTACAAAAGTTTTAGTCCTCACAAAACTGAGTTTGAAAAAAATAAAAACATGCTGATCAACTTTATACGCGATCTGGGGTGACATTGATCGGGGTATGAGAAACATGTTTAAAAGACTGGAACTGTGTTTCAAATAATCATATTTGCCCCACGCCAAAATCGATTCACTAATTTTTAAGTTATGATTAGTTATGATTAGTGGGGTCACTTTGATCATTAACTAAATTCCGTTTACTTTGTAATCTATATTTACTGCAGATTTCTACAATAAACACTGGCACGAACATATCACTTGAAAATAACGTATAAACCTATAAAAAAACTCATTTACAGAAATAAAATAACATTATATCTTACATTTTGCCGTTTGTAGCATTACATTTAACCGCCCTTGAAAAATTCAAACACTTCAACTTTTTTACCGAAATTGATCTGCATGGCTTCGTCATTTTTAGCAGGATCTGGTAATATGGCACAAATGTCTGACACTGGCACCGTTGACATATCATTTGGTACAAGTTTAAAAGTAGTTTTGATTTCATCAATTGGTTTGAAACCGACTACAGTATATTCAGTGTTTGAAAATTGCGATTCAATTTTACAGACATACTTGTAATTCACTGCATTTCTTTTACCACCAACAAATTTCACAAGAACAAAACGCTGTGGCACTAAAAGTTCTTGTTGTGGTTCTAAATATTCTACCTCCTCTATTTCAGCAGTGACGTCGCCGTCGCTCGAATAAGATTGATTACTCTTTGTAGGCGAAGGTAATATTTCCTCGCCTTCACTTGAACTGCTGTTGCCAGTAGTAGCAACACTTTTTCCTGGCTCAACACGGAGCCTTTGCCTTTTCCGTTGAGTGCGTGCCGTGGTACTGCCAAAACGATTTCTCGTAGCAGTTCCACAAGAGCGTCATTAACAACAGGCTGCGGAGTTTGGTTAGATGTTCCGGGAATTTTATTTATCCAGTACTTTGTTAGGGTTGAATGGGTATATACCATTTTTTTCTAGTGCGCGTTTAAGGAGTGAAGGGAAAATGTCTTTTGCTATTCCAGAACACCGTTTGTAAGCTTGTATTCAGAAATTGTTGCCCGCCAAGCAACTTTCATCGGTTTGAAGAACGCGACGTCTAAAGGTTGACAGATATGGGTCGAATGAGGCACAAGGCAAACGAAAGAGATATCATTTTCCTGACACGTGGCAATTACAGCATCATTAAAATGTGATGCTAAATTGTCCCCAATCAACACTTTGCAACCTTCCAAACGCCTTGCATGAGGTATTGTCGTATAATCTGAACGAGCAACTTCAGATTTCGACTATCTTTCGAATCCAAGTTCCAACGCCCAGGACGACGCTTCAGCATGAGATGTCCAGGCAGCAATCGAAGCTATAAATGGTAAATTCCACAAAGTTTCCAATCCCGAGCCCGAAGTCGCTGTCAGAGGAAAAAGTAAAACTTTCACCCATGTTTCCAATCCAAACCTCAAAATCCAGCACCGAGCTCCAAGTCCGATTTCTAGCATACGAAATCATAACACAAGCATTAAATTGCATAATGTTTCTAGTTCTGAAGCCGAAGTCGCTGTCAGAGGAAAAAGTAAAACTTTCACCCATGTTTCCAATCCAAACCTCAAAATCCAGCACCGAGCTCCAAGCCCGATTTCCAGCGTAAGAAATCGAAGGCAAAGTATTAAATTGCATAATATTTCTAACTCCGAAGCCGAGGGCGCTGTCAGAGGAGAAAGTAGAAATTTCACACATGTTTCCAATCCAAACCTCAAGATCCAGCACAGAGCTCCAAGCCCGATTTCCAACATAAGAAATCGAAGGCAAAGCATTAACTTACGTAATGTTTCTAATCCTGAAGCCGAAGCCGCTGTCAGGACGGAAAGTTTTTCACCCAAGTTTCCATTCCGAATCCAAGAATCCCGGACAACGTCCTAAGTCCGATGTCCAGTAACACAAACCAAGTCCTAAGCCATAATTTACACAAAGCTTCCATTCGCAAAGCCGATATCATTAC
>NW_019416714.1:0-2414 GCF_000390285.2 Anoplophora glabripennis | reverse complement strand
ACGATGATCAAATCCAACCGGTAAATTCAACGAAATTTCTGGGAATTTATATAGACTCTCAACTAAACTGGACCGAGCATACTTCTAATTTAAAAAATAAGTTAGGAAAAGCCATTTATGCAATAATAACCATAAAAAGAAATGTTGATTATTGTACAGCAAGAATTGTATATTTTGCTTACTTCCAAAGTTTACTGCAATATGGAGTAGAATTGTGGGGGGGTCTACTGGTTTCATAGATATATTTATGATACAAAAAAAAGCTATTCGAATTTTGTGTGAATTGTCTTGCAGGGAGTCATGCCGAGGTTATTTTAAAAAAATAGGAATATTTACTCTAGCTAACTTATATATCTACAGAGTAGCTATTTTAATTCATAAAAACAAACATTTAATAAACACACCAAGTGACTTCCATGGTTACCCTGTAAGACGGCAAAATCTCGTATTACCAAAATATAATTATACTACAACGCGTAATGGTGCATTGTACACTGGTATTAAAATTTATAATACATTACCGTCTTATCTGAAATCATTAAATTACAAGGCATTTAAACGTAAATTGAAAATATTTTTAAAAAATTATGAATTCTATTCTTTAAATGAATATTTTTTAAGTATGAGATAGTAGAGCGGTTTATCACGTCCTGCGAAACAAAAAATAGTTTAAACGTACTTAGTTTATGTGTGTGATTAAATTTACTATCAAATGTTTTCGGATTTAAATATGTTGTTTTTTCAAGTATTAATTTTTTTTATTATCAATGTCGCCACTTGATGTCAAATTCGACCCATTTTACGGTAACCTATAAATTGTAATATTAAATTATGTAAACCTAAACCAACAGTTATACAGGGTGAATCACAAATGGTGATCAAAAATGAAACCTCGTATTCTTTGGTGAATTTTAAGGAGAGTCTTGCCTATAAAGTATTTATATAGGTCGCTTCGTTAAAAAGATACAGGAAAACTTCAAAAAATGTTTTAAATTTTTTTAAATAATTTAAAAACTAGTTAGTGAAATAATCTGAAATTGGTCACATGTATCTATGTAAACATTGTCCAAAATCTGAGGGCTTTTCCTAAAATTTATATGCTCTAGTGGCGGAGATACAGGGTGCCAGTGGCATATTTTTCTAAATAAAATAGTACGCCACTGCTTTATGATAACAACCATGATATTTTCGGATTCGTCTTTCAATTTTCTACAAATTACTACTCTTATGTTTTTCGAAAAAAGCCTGATTTTCGAATAAAACTTAAAAAACGATCTGAGAACACACTTTGATATTCGAATATAACAAGATTTTACACATATCAGTAAGTAAAAAGACAACAGTAATATAGAATTTGTATTTTAAATCAAGTAACAAAGTATGTATATTTATTATAAAAACACTTTTTGTACAAACAATAACACATCTATAAAACAAAACGCAAACTCGATGTACAGGGTGATTCACAAATGGTGACCAAAAATGAAACCTCGTATTCTTCTGAGAACACACTTTGATATTCGAATATAATGCTTTTTAAAATTACGTAGTGGGCTGCGATAGCAACTTTGACATTCTGATCTGAAGAAAGAATAAATAATGCTTTTCATCAGATTCAAGCAGCAATAAATTTCGAATAAATTACATTTTCGTTATTAAAAGGATATCAGGCCTGTGTTCGTGGAAACAGAGGTATTTTTCAACATAACTCAAATAAAATCATTAAAATGATGACTAATGGTATTAATTTCTTTATTCGAATAAATAATACCCGAATGATTAGTGCTTGTCATGTCATTTAAGTAAAAGTATTTTCAGTTGCTTTTTTTAAGTTTTATTCTTAACTTAACCATTTCACATGTAATGAATCCATAAGAAGCCATTTTTCTCAAAAACCAAGCATTTATTTTAAAAATTTTTGCTGTAGAATAAACCGCAATGTAAAAAAATATATTCATTTTGAAAAATCTCCAGTGGCGTAGAAATTATATTAAAAATAAGGATTATCAGAGCCCCTTTCGGACGCTTATGATTGATCTATTTTTCACAATAATTTGTAAAATTGATAGAGCTTTTCATTCGAACACTTCATGCTAAATATAAAACAAATGGCTTTTATAGCGAAAAAAATAAATAAAACCAAAGACCAAAAAAGCCTTTGGAAGAGAAAGTGTATACATCAAAATGACATTATTTTGACAAGATCTATCGATGGTTAAAGTCCTAATCATAAAAAGTGAATCACCCTGTATAACACGTATAGAGATTTCTCTAAGTTTAACCACACCTTATTTATGGTGGATTTAGGTAGGTATATAGCATTTTTTGAGATTATAGATTATACAGGGTGTTTGGAAAAGTTGGTACAAAACTTAAGGGGGTGAAAGTAGAGCCAAAAATAGTAAAAAAAGTTC
>NW_019416713.1:328500-338599 GCF_000390285.2 Anoplophora glabripennis | reverse complement strand
CAAATCAGTAAACAGGAATAAAAAATGGCGAATTAATGCTAAATTAAACATCCACGATTAAATTCGGAGGCTAGTTCGATAAACCAGAAGTAAATATTGCCAGGTAAAATTTAATCAGACTGTTTCAATCTTGATGTGGCTGAAATTGCATTCTAACATTTTTTTAAGTGCCATCGAATATTCAAGATAAAAAATGAAAACATAATGCGAAAGTTCAAATATTTATAGTTTTCATAAAATAAAACCAATTTTCTGAAAATTTAACTTATTTCTCAGAATTTTAATATTTTCTAGACTACTTAATAATTAATGATACTGCGGAAAACAACTTCTCTGCAAACTAATGTCCCTACCAGCAGTGAACCATATATACCCGCAAGCAGCTAGGATCATTCGTCATCAGAATCACCATATATAGTTATGCCATATGTGAGTCAACCGATAAACGATCCAGCTATTTTTGATGTCTCAACTACATACATCGAGTGAGTATCGGTGAGATATAAGATACAAGAAAGTGAATTTTGTATCTTATATCTCACTCTATTTATTAACCCTTTATTAACATTAATAAGCAAAGCCTGTGACATTTTTGTGAATATATTTATTTAAAATAAATTATATCTACATATTACTAAATCCTTCTACTAATATCCTTTTGATAAAAAACCATTAATTAAAGTTTAAAAATGTATTAAATTCGCTTTCCCGGGGAACAAAATAAAACAATACGATTGGCCGTACCTAATAAGCTTGCAAAAGCTTTGGTAATAACCGGTAACAGATCTCATTAGTTTCTGTTTGTTGTTCTTTCAGATGATTATAAGCACAGACATTCTATAAGTTATTATTTTTTCCTTAATTAAGTCGGCACGAAGGTCGCGGTAATAAATCACAAGATGATTTCACCAGTGTATTTATTGTGTCTTATTACTCTTATCAGATGTATTCTGTGCATCATTTACAGTTTTTATTTCGAATTTAAAGATTGAAACACAGAGTGTTAATGAAATAATGTCAAATATTTTTGCCACATGTCCTTTATGTCAAAATGAGGTAAATACACGGATTTGTGTTAAGTAAAATGTAATTTTAAAATCTGACTTACCTCAACATTGCAAGGAACCACCCTGAGAACTGCTGATTTTCATAGAAGATGTTCAGGATATCTTTCACGGTACACTTGACAAGCTCTGTGGGCATTTTCGTTTGCTTCGCCATAAATTATGAGCATATCATACTATTCGCGATTGCTAAATAAATGCGCCATTATCAAAACTTGGAAATACGGCTATTAAATGTACTCTGGAAAAACAGCACAGCAATCACTACAACAATGTACTACAAACTGACTTTCGAATACAGTCCGGCTTCATAAGAAACCTACAAACTCGTAAAAAGCGTTATAAAATACATGCATTTCAGCAGTTCCAAAACAGTTTTGAACACATTTTTAATTAGCTTTTTCTCTAGGACCTTAAATTTCCAATACAAGGTTGTGACATCAGTTAACACAGTTTTTGCTCCTTTTTCACCCCTTTAAATTTTTGACATGAGTTGTATAGTGTGGCCCAGAAAATTTGGAACACAAATTCATGGAAACAAAATAAACCGGTTTATACTTACCTATATACAGGGTGTATTGTTGTGAATGGGTCATACTGTAGTGGAAGAGACATACAGGTATCAAGGATGAAAGAAAAAAGATAAAATCGGGTTTTCTCAATATTTTTTAACACAATTTCGGTTTATATTTATAGTTATGAGAAATTCAAATTTGATTTTACCATATTTTATAAGTGGCATGCGGGGCACATGTAAGTCCCTATTTTTTTGGTCCTCATTACTATGTGACTTCTGATATTAAACGTTAGTTCTTCATACTTTTCTACGAATAAAAAATATTTTTATTTCACGAATGGGAGAGTGGGAAAATAAAAAAATACCTTTATTTTTTACATCTTTTTAAAAAAAAATTCTCCTAACGTTCACAATCACAATCCTTTGCTATAACTCGTTGGTAGAATTATTTACGGCTCTTATATAGACAAGTAAATAATGTAGTCCCAGTAAAAGTCAATTGGATTTAAATCCGGACTACGAGGTGGCCATCGACTGTTACTGCCTCATCCATACCATCGGTTGGGATAAACAGTATTTAGGTTATTCCGAACTTCCATCAGCTTATGAGGCGGGTCTCTATTATGTAAATATCACATGTCATAGCATGAAAAAATCTTCCTATAACTCGCTTAGATGGTTACGAAGAAAGTTAAAACATTGTTCTACCTTTAAGTTCCTAAGAAAATCAAAATAGGATCAATTAAATGAGCGTCAACTCCAAACCAAATGTACATTTTAAACTCATCTTGAAAATGCCAAATCCAAAATTTATTCGGATTATCATCAGACCAATGGTTAAAAAATTGATTACACAATTGGTTAACATTGTCTCATTAGTAAACAAAATTTTTGTGGCAAAATCTGGATGATTTAACATATTTTCACAAAAATATGTTCTTAGTAAAAAGTCGCATTCTAATAAATTTTGAACGGGGATACGGATAAAGCCGTTCATGTAAAACAGGAAATGTGTACTATTTGGGGGACACTGAGATTTAGGTTTTCCTCAACTATATTTTTTAGATTTCTTCCTCTCGTCTAAGCGTCCGAACTACTGTTTCTCTCAATCCTTGAAACAGCTTTGACAATAACTTTGTATTCGGTTGACCAATCTTGGGATAAGTTTCTGTATAACTTCTTGCTTAAAAGTTTGTTGAGAACCGAAAACAATAATATCTGGCATTTCCTTATTGGTAAACAAGTTGTGACAAGTCATTTTTATTGAATGTGCTTTATTTCGGGGAATTTAAAAAGCTAAATATTAGAATCGAGCAAAATACAAAATAAAACGTGTATTGTGTAAGGTAAATAACTTTTTTTCTAATGGTTACTTGTTACTCGAAGAACCAATGTTTAATATCAGAAATCACATATTACGAGGTCAAATAAGTTGAGACCCTTTACGTTTATACTGCATTCAGAATGAAATATGGCAAAATAATAATCAAATTTGAATTCTGCGTCACGATAAACTCCCGCAGACGGAATTTAGTTCAAATATCTACTACTTGTCAAATATATTGGGGAAAAACGATTTTTTTTTATTTATCTTTGATCCCCTGAGTGTTTGTTGTTGTAACCTTTTGCACTAAAGTAATTTGAGTAACGTCAGTCTATTTTGACTCCAGGAATTCCCTATTACAGTATGGCCCATTCCTTGCAAAATACCCGTGTACAAAAATCAATATCTACTGGAATATAAGTTGTAAATTATATATTAATTTAATTTTAACTATTTTGGACTGAAAGCGACTGGCTCTTATGCGGCATCCATTTCATCTCAACGAAACAGTAACGACACATATGAATAACCTCAAATAACTCACTAAAGGAAACATACCCCAACAAGCCTTAATAAAATCAAAACTAAATGGAATTTTACTCCAGAAAAAATGGGACTTGTAACAGAACATAATTTTTATATGGTGTAATTTTTTTAAAACCTGACAGGCCCACTTTTTTATTTGAAGTGATAGACTAGTACTTCCATATGCAAAGATGTAGGAAATAACTTGACTAAAAGCTGTTTTACATTGACAATTTATTGATGAATTAATTCATCAAGTCACTGCATCAAGAAATTATGTCAAATAACTTCATGAATTTATCCATCAAGTTTTTGACGAATTAGAACATGTTATAATTTTCGTCAAATTCTTCGTAAAGTTCAGAAGTACCAACAGTAGGTAATGGGTCGGTTTGGACCGACGGACGCCCGAGACGCCGGGCGTCGGGACGCCCGCTTGCGGCCTTCTGTAGTGTGGGATCGGGGTCGCTCGGCCCAGATCGGTTGGTAGGTACAGGCGGGTTACCTGTTGGGAGTCGGAAAGGTAAATTTTTAATGTAAGATAATTCAGATGACCGCTATTAATATGTCTTAAGAGGAGTGATTTAAAATTTAAGGATTTGAAATATCCATCATTTCACCATTTTGATACCGTATCTGTTCAATATTAATTTAAATTTTTTAGATAAAATAGAAGAATGTTCATAAGAAAAAGTCTATAGGTTTTTATTTTTAGTACTTAGTGGTAGAATACCTATTACTTAAACTGGATACATGGTAGGAAATATAATATTACAATAGTATGTTTAAAAAAGAACTATTTGATAATTAAGCGCAATAACGCGTCCCTACGGTACAAGTTTTGGTATAAATATGAGAATAATAGCTAAATAATGTATTTAATCATTGGAAATAGACACAATTTTATTTATAAATGCCTATATACATTTTAGGTGGATATTCGTGTTCACCATCTAATAAAGGATGGATTATAACATTTTCTTCAATAATTGTGACTAATCAGTTCAGTAATCGCTTCTTAAAGATGAAGATACTAGCACTTTTATTGTTAACTTCTTATAAAATGCATATGTATAACCAATAGTCTTACAATCCCTACGTATATTGCTGCTTTGATACTATTATTATATTACGGTGAAAAAGACGAATATACCGTTTTAAGAAAATTACATTGCGCTGAGAAGGTGAAAAATATTGGAAATAAGGAAATGTCACTAAACAATCTACCAACTTTGTCACTCGCTTTTCGTGTTAATGTAATGATGATTATATTCAATTCATATTATAAGTCTAATTCACGCCGACAAAACAAAAATAGTAGTTGCATTCTCCGATTTTTATTATATTAGCTGGTTAAGTTGTCTTTCTGAAATTACTGGGGCAACCTAAAAGCCCCACAAATTTTGTCACTCATTTTTCGTGTTCATAATATAATAACAGTTAAATTCAAGTCATATCACAAGTCTAGCTCAAGATGTCAAGGCAATTTCACCATTTTTAAGTTTCAAAAGCTCCAAATTATAATTTTTCATTTAAGTATATCACGTTGGCCATGCACTAGTTGAGTGCCTGTGAATTTAATAAACTACCCAATGTTTAGGAGCACTCAGGATATTTGACAGATATCGTAGGTATATATAAGGCTTCCATTTATTAAATAATTTTATTCGTTCTGTAGAATATTAAATTTTGAGCAAATTGTTCCTATTTATTTAAAGAAGGCACAACCGAAAACTGTTGATGATGCTATCAATAATTCTTATCGATATTATGTGATGAGAAATATAAAATTTATATTATATTTTATATAAAAATGGGCAATTTCATCAATGTCTACTTTTGATGTAATAAAATGTAGAATATTATTTTAAACTTTTCAGATAACTTTGCATCAAATAATGTCTTAATATTATTTAATGAGTTGTTGGAGATGCTAAAGTGCTATTTACTTTGCTAAACTAATGTGCAAAATGAGTATAAAATGGTACATGTTAAAAACCTTCATCACTCCGTAAAAGGCAATAAGAAATGATTTTTTTTTTATAATTAGAAAAGAAATAAAGATATTTGGGCTTTTGAAATGTACTCGGCTGGATGCTGATAGTTATGAATCTAATGATCTTCTAGATGAAAAATTGCAGGTAAATATGTATATCATACAATATTTTCCTGTTTTTCTATTACGGTTTATATATATATACAACGGCAGAAATATTTAAATTTCGAAGCGAGCATTGACTCAGTAGCGGTTAAAAAATATTTGAAAACTATATGTTTTGTATTATGTGTTTAATTTTAACGCTTCATTTTTTATTGGAATACTTTAGGCAGCGAAAGCTGTTCAAGTAAAAAGGAAAAAATATAGATCAGACAGTAAATGTTGTCTTGAAATTAATACAAAAATGATGAAAATCGAAAATGTGTGTGTATCATTTATGACTATTCTAACAGCATCTGGCTGTATTGCCAGGTATTAAAATCAATATTTCGGGGACAAAATAATTTCAGACAAATAGATGAATATGTTTTTATACATTACATACATGCTACGACACATATGAAAGTAAATACCTAGTTATATGGATAGCAATAGTACATACAAATACAAACTCTTTAATAACGGTACGTCAATCTATCTATCGGTTCTTATTTAAATTATTAAGTTTGATCCCCTACAATAAAGTTAGGATAATTTAGTGGTCTTCTAAGAAACTGATAACAATATTTTTGCGTAAAATAAGCTGATTAGAGGTGAAAATAGGTTTTAAGATACATTAATTTCATTTATTTGTTACTTTCGTTAATCCCAGAAATAATACTTTTACAAAAGAGCTATATATATGAGTATATAATAAAAGATGCATTCATATGAGAAATGATAACTAAAAATTAACTCTTTACACTGCACAAAGTATGACAGAGATATTTGATGTGCACACTGGTTTTAATAGTTTAATAAGTTACCTCGTGAGTTGTCACCGAGGATTTTTCGAGACAAGTTCTACGAGTAGAACTTGTCTCTAAAAGACACTGTAACTAATGAAACTAATATTTTTTTGTAACATATAACATAGTTTTAAAATAAATAACATTTTAGACAATGCCAGACACACTAAACTCTAATACCGGTACGACAATATATATTCTTGCCTCAAGTATAATTTTACTCAATAATTTATTATTATACGACAAATTTTTCATAGTGGATATCAATGCTTCAATCGCCCTTTAAAGAAGAAAACAGATGCAGGTAAAGGAATACTTATTATCCGACAATTTCCGCAAATGCCCCTGCATTGAAAAAAAGAACTGCTAATTAAAACTATTTAAAATAAGAGAATTTGAAACTATAAATATAATTAAACACGTTTTTCTATAAGAGATTATGATTATAACCTTTTAATTATACCGAACCCCTCCCTGATAAATATCGTTTTACTAAAAATTCGACTGACATCTGAAAATGTATACAATCAAAGGCAATAATAGCGTTCAAATTTTCTTGGTACAGCAGATTTAATGTTAAAATTCCTATAAAATCCGTGTACAGGTTCGAAGGTACTAAACGTTAGTAAGTATATATTATTGTGGAATATCTAAATATACATATAAAAAATCTATTTAGATTTAGTAGTTGGTGGGGAAGAAATTATTTAAACTACATAGATGGTAAGAACTATAATATTTTAAAATATCCGGTTTGACAATGAAGCGAGATGTACACGAACGCAGGGGTACATGTTTCGTTAGAAATATTATTTTAAGAAGAATAATAGCTAATCGAAGCGATAACACAGGACATAATTTTAGTGTACTATGTACATTTAAGTAGATACTCAAGTACATCATAAAGAGTTGATAATAACATTTTATTAAATAATTTAAATGTGACTAATCAGTTCTCACTTTCAGAAAGTGATTTTTAAAGGTAAATACACTAATAGGACTCTTGTACTGTCAACTTGGACAATGTTTACTTTTGTCTTGTAATTACGTGTATTGTTGCTACTATTACTGTAATAGAAACGATAAAGGTGTCTCAACCATTACCATAAAAATATCTTAAAGTTGTGAACTTTACTTGAGAAGCAGTCGGTTTACTGGGTAAATGTACAATGATTAATTAAAATTTATATATTAGTTTTAAAACGTATGTATTTTAAGTTTACTAATATTTTAGAACGAAGTGATGCTTAAATAATGTCTGTGAATAGTATTACAGAATAGGATATTAAGGGCGACAAGAAAATAAATGCTTATTATTTTGTAGTAGGTTTACTATATTTGTCATTATCAAATCATTAAATCTTTCTAATGAAAGACTCCAATATTTTTTACTACTATAGTAAAATATTAAATTTTCTATTATAATATCCCCCAAAATGTGACTGTGTCGCTGCTACAGGTAACAATTTTAGTTCATGTTTTTAGTGAAACTTGTATAAACTTGTTTCAAGTTACATCTGGTGGTCTTGTAGAATATGAGTAGTCGCGATAAGAGGAGTGCACCCTGTCTGGATTTTCGAGACGACCATATGTTAGGAGGTGGTCGTTGTTTTCCTTTCTGTTATACGTGGATTAGACTGAATTTACATCTTGTAGTAAATTAAGTGGGGGGAGGAGTGCATCCCCGTTGAATTCCGAGATTGTGATCAAGGGAAGTTTGTTACGTTATTTACTTGTTCGTTCTGAAGGGAAAAGGACGCGTCTACGACTGAACTCTCAGTGTTTTAGTGTTTTAATCTCAAAATATAATTCTATTATTGTTTTGATTCCGAGTCCATTTGCACCTTTATACTTTACACAGGTAAGTTATTTTACTGGTTAAAGGGACTAAGGCAAAAATAACTATTTTTATTCCCAGCAATGAATTTACACACGCGTGTAGTTTCTAGTAATCTATATTATTTTTGCTTTCTACTGAATTTTAAAATTACTTTATTGACTCATAGTAAATACAAGCATTTCTAAAAACACTTACTTATTCCACATTTGAAAGACTGTGCAAATTTTATAATTAGAAGAATAAAATATATAATAATTACATATTTTATAATCTTACATCAGACAAATACCATTAGAACTCCTTACAATAAGTTGAAACTTAGGTGAATTGCATGTTTTCCAGCTTTTTACTACACATTCTGCAAATATCTCACATTTCTTGATATATTTAATGTTGTTATTTAGATCTTTAAAAAGTAATTTGTAGTTAGGAGATATTTTTAGACCTAAAGATAATATAGTTAACTTTAAACTAATAGTAATGAAATATCGCAATAGGATTTAGTAGTAAAAAGTAATTATACAACTATATTAATGTTTCGATGAACATAGTATACATAGTGTAAAATAGTATAATGGCAGTTCAATTATGCCTTATTTGAGGATTTTGAGCATTTAATACCACTGTAACGAAAAAACACTTTTATATTCTAGTTAATCAAATTTAATAACTTTGTACCAATATAGGGTCGTAAATCCTCCTTTTTATTATAATTAATATAAATATCGCGTTTGTTTGTCTTAGAAAAGGTATCATTTATAACGATATGAAGCTTTGAGATAAAAAACCATCGTAAAATAATTATAGAGTTAATTTATTAAAAAGAATTCCAAAATTATGTTTTTTTTTTCAACCATCACGTCGTTGGTAAGTTACTACATAAAAATCACCAAGGCAGAAGGATTTATCTAAAAACTAGGTACACTTTTAAGAATCTTAGTTTTAGTAATTTATTTTAAAATAAATGTCATAAACAAAAGTATATATCACATGTCATACGTCATCGATATAAAATTAATTCTATCATACCATTTTTTTGAAAATATAGTTGTATTGTATTACTATTCAATATTTTTGCAGAAATTGTACCGTAACTGTATACATCATACTGCTAATATTTATTTTACGGTACAAAGACAACCGCTGGTGTGTGGGGGTAAAGAAATTTTTGTATAACAACCATTAAGTTAATCAAGGTACTTACTTACTTATTTTATAAGAATATACTCTATGGCAAGCATTATATTTAAAGGTATAGCAACTGCTATATATAAATCCCTTTTTTGAAGTTTTTTCATAAGAATTACATATACTCGTATGCTATAATAATAAAGAATCAGAACAAATATAACGTTAATAACTGCGCTGTTTATTCAAAGTATAGATACAAATTAATTATTTTCAATACAAATATGAATATGTTTTTTGACGGAGATGCCTAGACATATATGAATAAGATATATTAAATAAATTCATGAGGTAAAATGAATTTCATATTACTTTGAAGAAATCAGATACCAAAATTTAAGGCTTCGCTATGGCTAAAGTATGTGTAAAACTAACAACATGTGATCTGAGATATAAAACGACAATAATATGAGATAAAGATGATTTTTAACTGCTAGAGAAAGGCTATAGCGATTTTTAGCAACTGTCTCATTTAAAAATATATAATAATTTTACAGCTTGCACGCATCCTACAAAATAATCTAAATACATAGCTGCATTCTCTACTTCCATAAAAGCTTAGTTTTATCACTTGGTATACTTTCATAACGTGTTGACCACAAATATTAGAAATATAAAGTTTAGAACGTAACTTTTTGAAGTAAATGTTTATGACAGTTATGTGATGAATATATTTAATGTAATATATATATGGG
>NW_019416713.1:298302-328485 GCF_000390285.2 Anoplophora glabripennis | reverse complement strand
AAAAGGAACAGATATATATCGTCTACGTAAATGTTACGAATAACTGTTATTAACATATTTAAAGATTTTTTATTTTTTAAACTTTTCCCCTTTTTCTATTACATTGTTAACATATAAATTACTGGACGATATACATTAGACCATCATAAGTAATAAAATATAGGTAATGGAATGTTTTACCCTCTAATAAGACCAATATCCATTTCACTTATGGAAATGTATGAGGATATTTCAGAAGTTGTATGTTAAAATAAGGGATTTTAAATGTTAATGATTTCAAAAGGCAAGAAGAGACCGCAAAGGCTACGATTTTTCTGTATTTATCCGACATTTTGCTAGTTGCTTGTTTAAAAATAGGTACTTGTCGCATGCAATAATTGAAAGAATCAAAAGGTTTTTTCTTGGCTAACAAACTCCATTATAGACAATAATAAAATACAATAGGGAAAAAGCCTTGAATATGAAAAATAAAATATTTGTTGCCACAAGGGCAAACAATTCCGTCGCGATTTAACTAATTAAAATGACCATTTTACACCATGTAGTTGATACTGCTGATAACATTTTTGCTAAAATTGTTTGGATTATCACATTGAGAAAAAATAATTGAATTGGGAAAAATAAAATCATATATAGTTATTCGTGGCGTTAGGATTGTATTTTATTTTTCAATTATAACAACAACATGTTAGTTCAAGTTTTATCCACCTTTCGTTATTTTTAAGGTCCAACTCGCATTTTGTCCTTTTAGGAGCATAGTTTTGTACATGTAAACTAGCAACTTGTATTTCTTTGTATAGCTATCAATTTCTATCTGTTACTTGCTCATTTTGACAATTTCCTACAACAGTGGATATATTTTATACAAAAGAAGTAAATAAACGCAAAAAAACACTATCTTTATACACCCTTTGCTACTATTTACAGGCCTTATCTAAATGTACCTATATTATGTTTTTACATCGTGGATTTCAATCCAACCATTAATTTGTGTCTACTATTTGGTAATTTTTAAACATCAAATATATTGACATATATACATCAACATATACAGTTTAAAGCCAATTGAATATGTTTTTAAAGTTTCAAAACTATTGCATTTAATACAATTGAGAGGGCGGGTATTTTTTTCTTTTACATAGATAATCAAAACTTAAATACTTAGTACCAAAGTATAATCAAAAATCCTCCTTTTTATATAATTAATATAAATATTGAACTACTACAGTTCGTTTTAGTAATATCATCATCATACCGTTATAACTATAAGAAACTTTGAGGTAAAATATGTGGTAAAATAAATATACAGCTAATAATACCTGTATTATTTATCAAAACCTATTGAAAAGTATGGTTTTTCATTAATAACATCGATGTAAAGACTACATAAAAATCATGCAAATAAAAAGATTCAGCTAAAGTTACGTATACCTACGCTTAAGAAATGCGTTTTTAATAATTTAGTACAATTTAAGCTCTTACTTATTTTTGTAGAAATTGTAGCTGTAAAGATGACAATATACTGTAATACTTACCAACTAGAGCTATGTTAGTGTAATTGTTTTAGTTAGTATAGTACTCTCAATCAGAAATTTATAATAATCTCATAACCTGCATACATTCTACAGAATAATCTAAAAACAAAAATGTTTGTATATGTAAATAAAATCGTTTGTAGATAAATGGCCACTTCCATAAAAGCTATTTTACCACTTTGTATACTGTGATAACGTGTTGACCAAAAAAACTTTTTTGGTTGGGTTGACCAAATAACTTTTTTTGGTTGCATAGTTGCATTGGAGGAAAAATGAAACGTATACTATAGCCCATGAGAAGAAACAAGAATATTGTTAAATATATTTAATGTTTTAAATATTAATGATTTAAAAGTTGTGTAGATTCAGATTCAGAAAGGCTTTAATGATTTTTTGTCTAACAAAGTTCGTTAATTTATCGTACATAATAATAAAATTCATCCAAAGAACGTTGAAAAAATTTCTTGCCCACGAAAATGTGTTATAAACACCTGATTCTAAGAAACCGTTTATTTGATGTCCACCCTTCATTTAAATACTACATAAACTTACTATTTTTCACCGTCTAGTTTACATTGATCATATAATTTTACTAAGATTACTACAATTATCGCTGCTTAGGAAAAGATCATGTGTAAGTATCCATAGGTGCATGACGCATATAAACAACCCTGTGTTTATAATATAATGTAACCACATTATCTTCTGAAGTTATAACAAGGATATGTTAGTGGGAGACCTATTTCGGCCTTATCCACCTATTCATAAGCCATATATCGACTATTTTTGAGGTCCATTTCGCCATTTGCTCTTGATTAATATTATTCTTTTAAACCGTTAAGGTTTAATATATGTAAGCAGACTGTATTTCCTTGTCTATATAACTATCAATCTATATGTGTTATATAGTTATTTTTGTCGATTTCTTCTTCTTACAAGGTATATTTCTATGTAAAAGATGTATAAACGTAAAAATGACAACAATTTTATGCGCCATTTACATTTGTTCTTTAAATACTTCAATGTTCAATCACATATATGTAAATGTAAATTGTTGCAAAAATATAAGGGTTTGGAAATGTCTATAGGAATACAGAAATTTATTTCGCCAATTTTTAAATTAAATGTAATGTATACATGTATATGGTTCTTAAACTTTCGTGGATGTATAATGAGAGAAATTCTACAGTCATATATGTTATGTGAAACAGTAAATTGTTGCATTACGACCATTATTCACCTCGGATTTTAAACTGTCCATAGGAATACACAAATTTGTTTTAGCCAATTTTTAAGTTTTTAAAACTAGATAGAATTTTCGACTGGTATCTATAGCTTTATTAATCATCTATGTTGTGCAATTGGCAAATATTCACACCATAATATACAATTTGAATTTTATAATACATGTTTAATGTGCATTACGTATATATGATGATCATTAATTTGTTTGCTAATATTAAAACATACATTGAATAAATTTGTGTATGCTATCTACAAATATACCTTTTTCTTGTATAAATAGGAATCAAAACTGCATATACTGTATTTTCGCAGTAGATAATTTGGTTAGAAATACTCATGCTAATAATATAGACCCATTTAACGAACATATTTTAGTTGAAATATATTTAAAAATATTCTTAAGTTATTTACATGCTTCTGGATAATTTTCTCAAAATACGTAAAATATAATATAAAACTCATATGGTCCCCCTCCAAAGAATAGAGGGGTGTGTGGGTAAGGTTAGCTCACGTAAAATTATAATAATCTGTAATTATTTTAATGCATCATACAATGTTAAACGGCTGAGGCGAATATTTTTATTTCAGCGAACTGGTAAATGGACATTTACTGAAAAGTAAATTCAGAATTAAAGATCTTTTATTTGATTGAACCATCTCGAGTCTAGTTGGTGGTATACTGAATAGCAAAAACGATAATTTCTTATCAACAAAATAAGCACAAAAATGGTGATTATTAAAAAATAGATTAAAAGTATCCTGATGTAAGCCATCGAAGAAAGCATAGAAAGTTATAGAAGAAAGTCAAATACATCTAAATGTTACGCCATCAATTGAGAAGAAGAAAAAGAAAGCATAGAAAACAGTATATTCAAATGAAATAACGACCAAGATTCTCATTTGAAATTGTACACTCTCATATTATTAAAAATAACATTATTTTTGATGTCAAGCATAAATTTGCATAAAAATAAGAAATAACCAACTACATTCCATTGTAAATAGAAAATTATTTTAATTCCTCAAACTTATATAATTTTTATGGAAAATACGAATACGTTATTAATTTTAGTCTGCCTTTATCGAATACTGGAAGTTTGAAAATAGATTACGATATCTTCTTTCAAGATAAATTTGTGTGTTCATTTACAAGCATTTAAACAGAAAACCGCTTAATTTGTGAAGAATTGTCTTTATGTAAGTAACGAACAAATTACGAGTTCTAAGGGGCCTTTTTGGACATGAGAAGTTGTCAAGTAGCCTTTTTAAGGAACACTTGTTCATATAAATCTGTCTCCATATACATGTATTTAAATGGGAAGATGTTTCAAACTACCTAATTTTGTGAAGAATGCATTGTCTTAATGTAAATAACGAACAAATAACGAGTCCCAGGGGGGCCTTTTAGATATATAGGAATGTTTCATGTTACCTGTAAGTATAAATAGAAGCCCGAGAATTAGAAACGTTTAGTCTGTTCGTGAACGTCGTATGTGTTATTACTAGTGTAATAGTGAATAATTTTTTAAATATATCCATTTAAGAAAAATATATTTTTATGATCAGTTTTTGTTTTATTTTTAAAAGTTTGTGTTCTTAGAATTGCTACTAAAATTTTAAGTTAAAACAGGATAATCTGATAATAGAGGTAATCAACTTCATTTATATACATGTTTGTAATTATAGTTGTTATAAGTTAAATTTACATTACTAATAAGCCTCTTTATTTTCAGTTTCATCCAAGTATCTTATATTCAGAGAATAAGAACGTTCTACAGCAGTACTAGTTTACAACATCAGATTGTAGTGAGAAGACGATTTTGGAATCCATTTCTGATAAAATGGAAAAATTTGTCATTGTTAAAGATATGCTCAAGAAAGTGCGCCGCTTCAATTTGATGGGACGGACTTTGGAATTTAAAATTAAACCCGTAGCGGCTGATAAAGAACCCGTAGCATGGATCAAGGAAGCTGTTAACCAGGTTATTGCAAAATGTATAGAAGACCTCGGTTCAGGAGATCAAGTGGCGTTTTCTTTCTGCTCCAAGGATTTTAAACGGGGGCAGGGTTGGGTCCGCTTCAGACCTGCAGAACAGATTACTTACGATGATGTATGGAATATAATAAGCAGTATCTATCAATCAAATTCAACGGGGCTTAACACAGAAACTTTCTGCCTAGGCGTGACTACTGTGAAGATGCCTGTTGGTCGCGGGAAGAATCGGGCCCGTAAATACAATACCTTCGAAGAAGAATGCTCTTTAAGGAAAGGAATTGTAAAAATAAATAATACAGACAATTTGTGCTTACCCCGTGCATTGGTGGTTGCAAAAAGTTATATCGACAAGGACATTGAGTACAGAAAAGTACGCAGAGATATCGGGAAAATCCAAACGCAGAGAGCTTTAGAGCTTTGTCAAAACGCTGGTGTGTTGATTCCTGATGAGGGGGCTGGTATAACGGAATTGCAGGTACTTCAGAGTTACCTCTCTGGCTACAAAATAGTGGTCTACAGCTATGGAAATAAAGGTCGCGAGGTGATATTCGCCAATAATGACGAAGGACTTGCTCTTAATTTACTCCACCATGAGGGCCACTATAACGTAATAACTTCTTTGACTGCTGCTTTTTCTTGTGTTTATTATTGTGAGAGATGTTATATACCGTACAATAATAAAAATGATCACAGATGCGGAGGTACATGTGTATGTTGTCAGCAAACGCCTGCTTGCCCTCCAGCGCAGAAAATGTTATGCAACTTCTGCAAAAGATCTTTCCGGGGACAAAACTGCTACGAAAATCATAGAAAATCTGGGTCACTTGGAAAGAGTACAGTGTGCAAGCAAATTACGTATTGTGAGAAATGCTTGAAAACTCTGAAAACAGATAGAAATCATCGTTGCGGTGAAATATTCTGTAAAATATGTAACGCCCATGTACCCCAAGATCATCTTTGCTTCATACAACCAGATAAAAAGAAACCCAACAGTAATGATATACTTTTCGTGTTTTACGATCTAGAAACTAAACAGGAAAAGCAGCAAAATGATGGCTCCCTCCTTCATGAACCTAACATGTGTGTATTCAAACAGTGTTGCGATGTATGCATGGATTCACAGCAAAATACATGTACGAAGTGTGGTGTTCGCTTACATGTGTTGAAAATAGATCCTATTACAAGATTTGTAGAATTTCTACTTAATCAACGAAAATTATTCAAACAAGTAGTAGTCCTAGCACATAATGGAGGGAGTTTCGACCATCAATTTGTTTTAAACTATATCTTAACTAAGACGAATCTTACACCTGAGTTAATTACGCGTGGCACAAAGCTGATTTTAATGGAAGTGGGAAATGTAAAATTTTTAGACTCTATTAATTATTTCCCTATGGCTTTGTCTAAACTTCCTAAAGCGTTTGGATTGACTCAGCTAAAAAAGGGTTACTTCCCGCATCTATTTAACACGTCGGCAAATCAAAATTATAAAGGACCAATGCCTGATCTCCAGTTCTACAGCCCCGACGACTTGATGGAGAGTAATAGACACGATTTGATTAATTGGCATTCAGAAAAAGTTAATGAAAAATACATTTTTGATTTTCAGAAAGAGATTGTCGAGTACTGTATTTCAGACGTAGAAATACTGACTTCAGCATGTTTAAAGTTCCGTCAACAGCTTTTGGAAACAAGTAACGTGTGCCCCTTTACCGAAGCATGTACCATAGCGTCGGCTTGCAATAAAGTGTTTCGTCGCAACTTCCTCCGTCCTAATACTATAGGAATTATTCCTAAGAATGGGTACAGGTGGCGGGATAACCAGAGTAGAATAGCCATTCAATGGTTGGTGTGGGAAGAAAAGCAGAGAAACTTAAACATTCAACATGCTGCTAAAGGAAAAGAAGTTGTGTTGGGAGGGGTAAAAGTTGATGGTTACTGCAGTGAAACAAATCATGTTTTTGAGTTTCATGGATGTTATTATCACGGCTGTACACATTGTTTCAAATACAATAGAAACAATCCCACACATGAAGACCCATCAGATACATTAGAAAGACGACTCGAAAGCACAACAACCAAAACAGACCGTTTAAGAAATCTAGGGTACGACGTTATCGAAATGTGGGAATGTGATTTCCGAAAGGTCATAAAAGATAACAAAGAAATCGATCTATACACTGAAAAGCACCCTTTACTTATAAATGCCCCATTAAATCCACGAGATGCTTTTTATGGCGGTAGAACAGGAAATACTATTGAATATTATAAAGCTAAGCAATGCGAAATAATTAAATATCTAGATGTATGTTCTCTATACCCTTGGGTATGCAAATATGGTAAATTTCCCATAGGCCATCCGCAAGTTTATATCGGTGAAGAGTGTAACGCTCTAGACATGAAAAAGGTATATGGCCTTATAAAATGCAAGATTCTACCGCCTCAAGATTTATATCATCCGGTTCTACCGCAAAAGATAAATAATAAACTTATGTTTATACTTTGTCGTACCTGTGGGGAACAAATGACAAAAAGCATATGCGATCATGGAGATGATGAAAGAGCCATAACTGGGACGTGGGTAATTGACGAAGTGCTTAAAGCTGTAGAAAAGGGGTACACATTGTTGGAGATAAATGAAGTCTGGAGTTATCAGATGCAAAAATTTGATACAACAACAAAAACTGAAGGACTGTTCACTGCCATGATGAATACATTTATAAAAGCTAAACAACAAGCTTCAGGATGGCCAAAAAAATGTGATACAATAGAAGAGCGTAACAAATATGTTGAAGAATTCTTGGCACGGGAAGACGTACAACTGGAGTTTAACGAAATATGCGAAAATCCAGGTCTTCGCTCACTTTCCAAATTAATTCTTAATTCTTTCTGGGGGAAGTTTGGACAAAAAGAAAATCAAACGAAAACATCAATAGTAAACACTCCTAAAGAGTTCTTCGATATGTTGACAAATCCATCCATCGACGTGTATCACGCACTTCCTATAAATGAGAATACCCTAATAATTAATTGGGAATTCAAACAAGAAGCTTGTGATCCTCTTCCGACCGTTAACGTATGTATAGCTGCCTACACCACTGCACAAGCAAGGCTAAAATTATATAGTTACTTGGAGCAGTTGGAAAAGAGGGTGTTGTATTATGACACAGACTCGATTATTTTTACTTACACAGATGGAGAATATGAACCCCCAGTGGGTAAATTCGTTGGTGATTTAACCGATGAATTAGAGTGTTATGGTTCTGGATCCTACATTACAGAATTTGCAAGTGGTGGGCCCAAAAATTATGCCTATAAAATTTTTTCAACTAAAGATCAGGAAGAGAAAATCGTATGTAAAGTTAAGGGTATATCACTTACACATGCAGTTTCGAAAATAGTAAATTTTGAAATGATCAAGAATATGGTCCTCCAACCATCTGAGCCGGTGTATATAACTTCAGGCAGTATAAGAAGAACAAAGGAGCACGAAATTATAACTCGTGAGGAAACCAAACTATACCGTCCAAATTCGACAAAAAGATTGTTTCAGGAAGACCACAGCTCAGTTCCATATGGTTACAAAAAATTAAGAACTCAGTAACAGTATTTTAAGCAATACAAGAAATTTATTACTATGTATAAAATATTTAAAATATATATTTTTATGCTTCCTTCATTTTACCGTATTAATTTTATTAGGTATGTAGACAATTTAACTAAATTGTTTTGGACTGTAATTTTGTTGTCTTTAATATTTATAAAACGAAAACTGAAAAATTTTATTTTAGAATATAACATGTAGTGTATAGTGGGTGTTAGAAGAGTATCTAGAATTATACACTTAGCTAAGTTTAAAATCGTAATAATATTTTTATTTCTTTTATTTTTACTTTATTGTATATCTAAAAGGGAATGAAAACTATATATTTAAGATACCTATATGATACCAACTAATTTACATCTTAGATTATAATAATAATATATTTATTAGTATTAACTGTTTTAATTAATAATGTATGTAATAAATTTAATTCAAATATTTTGAACTATTTATTTTTTATCACCCTACATTCACTTCCCATAAAATAAAAATTATACCTACTTAAAATTTTATTAAGTATATTGTTAATTAAATTACACATTTCCATTATCACCTGTATACGTGGTCGTATATACTTCTAAGGCCAAATATCAGGGTGCCGATAATAATGCCACAAAAGTGTTGGTCATTAATCTACATTTATAATAAAAAATTTAGTAAATAAAAGCGAAAATACCTGACGCAATGAAATAATTAAATAACAGTGCAAACTATCAATTAAATTGAATTTTTATTATTGCTTCTAATAGCAACAATTTCATTTTGGACGAGTACCAACAACCAAAGCAAATATACTTGCAAAAACTAATAATTTATTGTACTCGTAGAACTTGTCTCGAAAAATCCTCGGTGACAACTCACGAGGTAACTTATTAAACTATTAAAACCAGTGTGCACATCAAATATCTCTGTCATACTTTGTGCAGTGTAAGGAGTTAATTTTTAGTTATCATTTCTCATATGAATGCATCTTTTATTATATACTCATATATATAGCTCTTTTGTAAAAGTATTATTTCTGGGATTAACGAAAGTAACAAATAAATGAAATTAATGTATCTTAAAACCTATTTTCACCTCTAATCAGCTTATTTTACGCAAAAATATTGTTATCAGTTTCTTAGAAGACCACTAAATTATCCTAACTTTATTGTAGGGGATCAAACTTAATAATTTAAATAAGAACCGATAGATAGATTGACGTACCGTTATTAAAGAGTTTGTATTTGTATGTACTATTGCTATCCATATAACTAGGTATTTACTTTCATATGTGTCGTAGCATGTATGTAATGTATAAAAACATATTCATCTATTTGTCTGAAATTATTTTGTCCCCGAAATATTGATTTTAATACCTGGCAATACAGCCAGATGCTGTTAGAATAGTCATAATTGATACACACACATTTTCGATTTTCATCATTTTTGTATTAATTTCAAGACAACATTTACTGTCTGATCTATATTTTTTCCTTTTTACTTGAACAGCTTTCGCTGCCTAAAGTATTCCAATAAAAAATGAAGCGTTAAAATTAAACACATAATACAAAACATATAGTTTTCAAATATTTTTTAACCGCTACTGAGTCAATGCTCGCTTCGAAATTTAAATATTTCTGCCGTTGTATATATATATAAACCGTAATAGAAAAACAGGAAAATATTGTATGATATACATATTTACCTGCAATTTTTCATCTAGAAGATCATTAGATTCATAACTATCAGCATCCAGCCGAGTACATTTCAAAAGGCCAAATATCTTTATTTCTTTTCTAATTATAAAAAAAAAATCATTTCTTATTGCCTTTTACGGAGTGATGAAGGTTTTTAACATGTACCATTTTATACTCATTTTGCACATTAGTTTAGCAAAGTAAATAGCACTTTAGCATCTCCAACAACTCATTAAATAATATTAAGACATTATTTGATGCAAAGTTATCTGAAAAGTTTAAAATAATATTCTACATTTTATTACATCAAAAGTAGACATTGATGAAATTGCCCATTTTTATATAAAATATAATATAAATTTTATATTTCTCATCACATAATATCGATAAGAATTATTGATAGCATCATCGACAGTTTTCGGTTGTGCCTTCTTTAAATAAATAGGAACAATTTGCTCAAAATTTAATATTCTACAGAACGAATAAAATTATTTAATAAATGGAAGCCTTATATATACCTACGATATCTGTCAAATATCCTGAGTGCTCCTAAACATTGGGTAGTTTATTAAATTCACAGGCACTCAACTAGTGCATGGCCAACGTGATATACTTAAATGAAAAATTATAATTTGGAGCTTTTGAAACTTAAAAATGGTGAAATTGCCTTGACATCTTGAGCTAGACTTGTGATATGACTTGAATTTAACTGTTATTATATTATGAACACGAAAAATGAGTGACAAAATTTGTGGGGCTTTTAGGTTGCCCCAGTAATTTCAGAAAGACAACTTAACCAGCTAATATAATAAAAATCGGAGAATGCAACTACTATTTTTGTTTTGTCGGCGTGAATTAGACTTATAATATGAATTGAATATAATCATCATTACATTAACACGAAAAGCGAGTGACAAAGTTGGTAGATTGTTTAGTGACATTTCCTTATTTCCAATATTTTTCACCTTCTCAGCGCAATGTAATTTTCTTAAAACGGTATATTCGTCTTTTTCACCGTAATATAATAATAGTATCAAAGCAGCAATATACGTAGGGATTGTAAGACTATTGGTTATACGTATGCATTTTATAAGAAGTTAACAATAAAAGTGCTAGTATCTTCATCTTTAAGAAGCGATTACTGAACTGATTAGTCACAATTGTTGAAGAAAATGTTATAATCCATCCTTTATTAGATGGTGAACACGAATATCCACCTAAAATGTATATAGGCATTTATAAATAAAATTGTGTCTATTTCCAATGATTAAATACATTATTTAGCTATTATTCTCATATTTATACCAAAACTTGTACCGTAGGTACGCGTTATTTCGCTTAATTATCAAATAGTTCTTTTTTAAACATACTATTGTAATATTATATTTCCTACCATGTATCCAGTTTAAGTAATAGGTATTCTACCACTAAGTACTAAAAATAAAAACCTATAGACTTTTTCTTATGAACATTCTTCTATTTTATCTAAAAAATTTAAATTAATATTGAACAGATACGGTATCAAAATGGTGAAATGATGGATATTTCAAATCCTTAAATTTTAAATCACTCCTCTTAAGACATATTAATAGCGGTCATCTGAATTATCTTACATTAAAAATTTACCTTTCCGACTCCCAACAGGTAACCCGCCTGTACCTACCAACCGATCTGGGCCGAGCGACCCCGATCCCACACTACAGAAGGCCGCAAGCGGGCGTCCCGACGCCCGGCGTCTCGGGCGTCCGTCGGTCCAAACCGACCCATTACCTACTACCAACCCAACAGATTTCCAGCCTCAGATCAGTAATAGACAGATGAATGTTATTGGAATACATAAATAATTGTGTGACATCGTACTAGTTTTGTATTTTTGTATTGTTTTTACTGATTTGTTACTTACAAAAACTAACATTTATATAATATGCCTCAAAACGGTACCACTACAGTTATGAGTGGAAAATTGACATTTTTGAAATTTATTTGCTTCTTTGATTTATTGGTAGAGTAGTTGATTCATGTGTCAAAGAAATTCACGAAGTCTGTAGCAGTGTAAAACCAAACCCTTTAGAAACAAATTCGTGAATTAATTCATGAAGAACTTCGTGAATTTATTCATGAATAAATTGTCAATGTAAAACAACTGTAAGAAAAATTTACAAATAATGCATTCCGGTGTTGCCAGATTTCTGAAGTAGATACTAAAACAATATTTTTTTAAATAGCAACACCAAATTTTTTTAAAATAATTTGACAAATCTTCAATTAATAAATAAAAAATGTTATATCACATTTCTTTATTGGAAAATTAGCAAAAACAACGAAAATAATTTGCAGTCGGAAGGAGTAAAAGAAGCTAAAAAAGCAGTAGGTAGGCCTTGGAAATTAAACAAAAATTGTGTTGTTTGGAAGGAGCCATCATTTTTGTACTCTCATTGTATTATTTGAGAGCTGTTGTATTTCAATGCGTATAAAAATAACGTTTTAATTCAGTTGCTAAGATGAATCAATTACTTAATCCAAATAGGATAGGGCGATACTTCATTTTACGCGAAATGTGTGGGATTATCTTCATGCCAGAAAGTTGGATAGGAAGAGGGGGTTCAGTTGACTGGCCTGCTCGCTCACCTGACCTCGCACCTCTAAACTTTTTCCTGTGGGGTTTCTTAAAAACCAAAGTATACCTACGTGGTCACGTAGGTATACTAATTCTGTCGATGAACTGAGACAATCGAGACTTAAAAAAATAATTATGGATTAGTTTATAAGATTTATTTTTTTATTGTTATTTTCTTTTAGCAAAAAAAGTTGTATTGTTGTAGAGTAATTAATTGTTCTAAAATTACTACTCCAATAAAGAAATGTGATAACTATTTAGAATTTGTAGATTTGTCAAATTATGTCAAAAAATTCGGTGTTGCCATTTAAAAAAAAATATTGTTTTTGTAGCCACTGAAGAAATGTGGCAACAACGGAAAGTATTACATGTAAATTTTTCTCAGTCAAGTTATTTCCTACAATTTTGTATTTGGAAGTACTAGTCTATTACTTCAAATAAATAAGTTAGTCTGTGTCAGGTTTAAAAAAAATTACAATGCAGAAAACTTTGATTCGGTACAGATTTATGTATTATTGATCCTACTAGAGCTACGGAAGAATCAAAGAAGAGCTACGGAAAAAGAAAGAATTCAATATATCCCATATCCAATAAAAAAATTATTTGACTACTTGTTCGCTGCCATTAATTAAATCTCGTTCTTTATATAAACATTGATGGAGTTTATCAAACGTTAAAATGCTTCTGTTATAGATTCTCTTTTGGCATATGGCCCTTCAGAAAATATGTAAATGATCATCTATGGATTGATGTGTACAAGGGGCCATTCGTCATATATTGCTAATAAATTATTATCCGATTTTTATATCAGAATTAATGATAACGTAATATTTTGATTAGAACGTCGATACAGTTCTAAATAGCATTTACGTAATATCCCAGTGCAGCTGCCAGTTGCTGTGTAGCAATTTTTTACTCAGCAGAAATTTCTAAACAATAATTAAATTGTTTTTCGTTACTTATTTGTTAACTAATAAATATTTTAAATTAATAATTTCATACAAATATATAAGTTGTAATTTATGTTACATTTTGTGTAAGAATGTATCAGACGCAAAAATCTACGCACTCTTGAATTATCCATGTATACAGGGTGGTCCAGATTTTAATAGACAAACTTCGGGAAAGTACTAAACAACAAAAATTAACATAACTTTGCTCTATGAACATTGGCGCAGAAAGCCACCGTTTATGAGATACAGGGCGTTGAAATTAACAAAAATTAAACAATTTTTTTAAATAACTGCAAAACCACTTCATCAAATTTATCCAAATTTGGTACACATTTTTTTTTAAATAATTCTTCTAGTTCTGTACGCATATAGTCCAAATTCAAAGACCAGTGGCGGAGAGACAAGGATATCGTTTCCCTATTTAAAGTAAAACTTCTACGCCACTGAATTAATTGGTAATATGAATGTATTTTATAACGGTCTGAAACATTCCGGATGAAAAAATATTCTTTTATTTTTGTCGAAAAGTGAACGGTTTACGAGTTATGAAACATATTATCCAAGTAAACATCTTGCCACTTAGACTAAATTCCGATCTGATTTTAATATTGTAGTATATAACAACCCCGGGTTCGATCGAAAAAAATAAAAGTAAACGTAGTTGTGGCCAAAAATATGTGATCGTCATAAGGAATACCTACGTTGTATACATTTATTTTTAATTGACCTGAAGGCGCTGGCTACTAACTTTAAAGAGGGGAAGTATGGTTTAATTTTATAAAACAAAAGCGGAGTAAATGCTCCTAACTTTATTATTTACGCACAACAGTCTTCAAATTAAACATGTGACAAATAGAAAGAACAACAAAAACATTAACAACCATTTAACATAAAATGATAGTGCCAGGCTCACCTAGAGCTCCTGTGGAGAAAGAGCATGGCAGAGAAACCCACGATCGTTGCTCTAACTACCTAAATATAAATACAAAACAACCGCTAACAAAAGGCATAAATTAAGATCCTTTGCTAATGAAAAATAACGCCCGACTCATTTAATGTGTCACCTCACTCGAATTAGACATGTCACCTCACTCGAATTAGACATACACACTTCCAAGTAAAACTGAAGAGGTTTGGTGTTAGTTAGCCGGCAGGGCCGGAAGGTAATAATAATAATAATATGCTTCATTTTTCCTGAGGCATAATACAATGCATGGAAAACGTCAAGTAAATACAATAAAATTCACAATAAGAATTCATGCAAATATATAACAATGACACAAGGTAATGCAGTCCAATACGGGAGGCAATCCAGCTATGAGTTGAGATTTCGGAAGATCTGATTTAGCAATTCTTCATAAAGTGAGCACAAGAAATGCTTTATTACTTGTTTTTCGAACAACGTAATCATGACAAAACAAGTTAAATGAGTAACAATGGAGTTGTTATTGCAATATCCGGGCAGTCCCGACAATATATACATATTTTAACATGTAATAAATAATGAGCAATATTTAATAATAATTGTAACAATTTTACGTTAGAAAAATATACGCCCCTGAGCATAAGACAATGAAGGCTAAACATATACAGAATTATTATCATGAAACGTCTATAATCATCACAATCATAAGATTACATCGAACAATTAACAACAAAGTACTTAGAGAATATTATCTGCTAATTAATACGGGTTAAACACTTTGATTTTTCACTATTTTGCCTCACTGCCCGCCGATCGTCCTATTCCCATCCCCACACTGGCAACTATTTAGGCTTTCTTCCAGATGCTAATTAATACAGGTTAAACACTTTGATTTTTCACTATTTTGCCCCACTGCGTGCCGATCGTCTTACTTCACACTATTCTCATCTCAACTATTTAAGCTTCCTTCCAGAATTCCCCACCTAAGCGTTTATTTCTGTGCTTCCTTCTACCAACTGTCAATATTACGTTTTCATTATTATACAACACCCACGTAACAGGTGACGTCGAAGTTGATACGATAAGTATGGTTTTGCACAATATTTTTGGACAATAGCCTCTTCCATTTAATGGAGGACATACTTTCGGTCCAACGAATCGGGACCTGGTTTCAAATGGACGGGGCGCCAGCACATTCTGGCCAACTACCAAAACAGATGGATTGGTCACAATGGCCCCATACCTGGGCCACCTAGGTCACCTGATCTAAATATTTTATATTATTTTATTTGGGGTAACCAAAAAAATGACGTTTATGCCGTTCCTATAGCAAATGGAGACCAGCAAGCCAAAGGTTAAATGAGGCCTGCACTAATTTGAAGCAAAATCTAGTTTTAATCAGAGCTGCTGTGAATTCTATAACCAAAAGATTCCAAAAGTGCATTGAGTTTGGAGATGGAGACTTCGAGCAATTGATTTAATTTATTTGTTTTTCATATAACTTTACTTGTTGTTCGTGTTACTTGAAAGTTGAGCTGACATTTTGCTATGATAATGAAAAATGTGTATCAAATTTGGATAAATTTGATGAAGTGGTTTTCCAGTTATTTAAAAAATTGTTTTATTTTTGATAATTTCAAAATATCCTGTATCTCATAAACGGTGGCTTTCTGAGCCACCGTTTATGAGATACGCCCATACAGGGCGCAGAAGCGCCTATGTTGATAGAACAATGTGATATTAATTTTTGTTTAGTACTTTCCCCAAGTTTGTCTATTAAAATCTGGACCACCCAAATTCGTTTTATTTTTCCCTATTTCAACGTTTTGTTTACTTGGATAATATGTCTCATAACTCGTAAACCATTGGTTTTTGAATTTTGACTGTGTACATACAGAACTAGGAAAAATATTTGAAAAAAAATGTGTACCATATTTGGATAAATTTGATGAAGCGGTTTTCCAGATATTTAATTTTCGTTAGTTTCTACGCTCTGTATCTCATAAATAGTGGCATTATGCGCATATGTTCATAGAGCAAAATGATATTAAATTTTGTTGTTTAGTACTTTCCAGAAATCTGTCTATTAAAATCTGGACCACCCTGTATAAACGTATATCAAAAGTCAAACTGAAATATGGATATATGCATGTTTTTTCCACGTCGTCAACTTCATAACAGTCGGAGGAAATGTATGTATTTATTGAATGTGAATTTTAATTTAATAAAAGCATTTTGTGAGAAAATGAAATGTGGTTTGTATTTGATATGTATGACATAATAATAACAACTGATTCAAGGAGTACCAAGATATTCATAAAATCGCATGTTAAATCATATCCTGTACGAATAGAAATCAAGTATTGGAGGTTGCCTATATTTCACATTACGAAGAACATAAATTAGACTCAATTTCATTCCGAACAGGTGTTCCGTTACAAAAAAATATGTCCAAGTGACACTGACTTGTTTTTTCTAAATAATAATTTTTGAAGACCTCAATGAACCACACAACTTTTATAGCAAGAAATAGAAAAGTTGTCGACGTGATCATTTTCGGAGGGTAATCTTATACATATTAACGGTTGCTAATAAAAAAACTAATTAATTTTGGTAATTTAATTACTGTTGAATAATTAATTAAATACTTATATGAATAATTTTGCTCATTACATCATTCGAATATTTTAGCACAAAATTAACTAAAACCTTTTCATTTACAAATGTACAGGGTGGTTGATTTTCGATAGTTTTATAGGGTACAGCCAAAACGCTGATAGATACAAAAAATCTGATATCGATGTCCCGTCATCTTTTTTTGAGTTTACTTCGCTAGTCCCAAATGATCTTGGCTAACTTAATTAGTTTTAGATATACAAGGTTTTTTTGAAAAATGGCCCATTTACATTAACCTTACACTTACATTAACTATCTCCGTTGTCATTCAATTTAGAAGAAAAAAGTGTGCACATTATTTGTTCTATTTTTTATTAGGAAGCCATTGGCGTACTCAGATTTTTTACAAATCGTACAGTTTGTTCGATATTGCATAAACATAGGTTTTTTTAAATAGAACACCCTGTATTTGGCCATCCCGTTGAGTAGCATTTTTTTTACCTTTTCAGCCATATATAATAACAGATAATTTTTATTTGCCTAAATGAAGAAAAATGCAAAAATGTAGATATAGATATTTTTCCAGTTGGCCATGTTATTTATTTATTCGTCTTTTGTTGTTTAATATTGAGAGTTAGTTTATTTTTGACTGATTGAAAGCTTGTTAAACGTCTATTACTTGGTTTAAATTTTGAAAAGTATAAAAATAGTGTACGAAAATCTTCACAAAGTTCAAATGTTAGAGTGTTACATAGAAAGTGAAAAAAATAGTGACACAGATTTAAACTTATATTTGGAGAGATACCCAGAGCGTCATCAGCCAGAAAAGAGAATTTTTAGCCGACTCTATGATAACTTGTGTGAGCTAAATCTTATAATATACAGAATAGAGAAAATGATGAAATCAATACTTTAGCTTTTGTTGTCGCAAATCTCAATGTATCCAGCAGAGAAATTCAAAGAACGATAGGAATTGGTAAATTCAAAGCATTGAGAATTTTAAAAAAATAAGTTTCGACCATATACTATAAGAAAAGTCCACCATTTGCATCCAGGAGATGAAGAGAGACTCGTCATTTTCTGCCAATGGTTTTTGCAGCAAACTCATGTATACCCCAATTTTTTTCAAAATGTTATTTGGACCGACGAGGCTTTTATAAGCAGCGAAGGTATATTCAACCGGCATAATGCTCGTTATTGGTCAGATGTGAATCCTCACCAAACTGTGGCCAGAATTCAATAAGGGCGGTTTGGTTTTCATGTATGGGTAGCTCTCTTCCACAACAGAGTGTTAGCTTACGAAATGTACGACGAAAACCTTAACGCTCAGAGATATGTGAGAATTTTACAAGAAAAATTATCGAACTGCTGGACGATATGTCACTAGCTCAACGATATAATATGTTCTTTCAGCATGATGGTGCGCCTCCACATAATTCCCACATAGTTAGAGAATTATTAAATCATAATTTCGGGGACAATTGGATCGGTACGTACGGACCAAACAGGTGGCTGCCTAGGTCACCAGACCTAACCCCTATAGACTTTTATTTTTGGGGGGATGTTAAAGACAAAATTTATAAGTATAGAGCTAATAATGTCGAGGAGCTAAGGGAACATTTTGAAAACTATATTCAGCGGGTGTCAAATATTCACATTTACAATGCGACCCGCTCCATTGCCAAACGTTGTCAGTTATGTATTAACGAAAATGGCCGACAATTCTAGCACTTTCTGTGACTTTGTTATGTCATTTTTGTTTTATTGTTGTTTCTCTCATTTTATAGTTGCTATTTTTGTTTAGTTTATGTTTAGATAATAGTTATAAGTGTACCTATAATTAAACCTATTAAGTAAAGATAAATGGATAATTTAATTTATTTTTTCTTTTTATTTTTTAGTGCTTAATATAAAAATAATAATAGAAAACGAAGAGACCAATACTAAACAAATCTCATGGGCAACTGAAAAAATATCTATACATTTTTTATATTTTTCTTCATTTAGGCAAATAAAAAGTATCTATTATTATATATGGCTGAAAAGGTAAAAAAAAATGCTACTCAACAGGATGGCCAAATACAGAGTGTTCTATTTAAAAAACCTATGTTTATGCAATATCGGAGAAACTGTGCGATTTGTAAAAAATCTGAGTACGCATTGAATGACAACGGACATAGAGAGGTTAATGTAAATGGGCCATTTTTCAAAAAAACCCTATATATCTAAAACTAATCAAGTTAGCCAAGATCTTTTGGGACCAGCGAAGTAAACTCAAAAAAAGGGGACGGGACATCGATATCAGATTTTTTTGTATCTTTCACCGTTTTGGCTGTACCCTATAAAACTATCGAAAATCAACCACCCTGTACAAAGGACATTAAAAATCTTACTGAAGTTCCCATTACTTTCAGTGTAGACGAAATACAATTTCAATTTCTATTCTTACAGTATTCGATATTCGTATGTGATTTCATTTATGTTATTATTTGAATTAGTTTCACTTTCGAGCTTCGAGTATAGAAAATATTGTCAATGGTTTTACTTGCGTTTTTAATTTTACTTACTATTATGAATATATTTTCATTAAATAAAAAATAATACTGAACTGTACCTCAACTGGCTGGTAATAGATTTCTGGGAGATCGGTATTATGGTATTTTTATACTTTACTACTGTTATTTAGTTTTTCACATCTTGAATAAATAAATACAAAGACGGTACACTTTTATGTTTTATTATACACACTTTAGTTATATATACATACCTACTAACAAAAATGAGGACACATTTATACACGCGATATGTTTTGACAAATGTAAATTGTTTGTTTAAGAAGTTGGTTGATTTTCAAAATTCCTTTGCTAACGTAAGTTTCACAATTGAGTTTAGTATGACTCATCATTTTGTTTGAATTTTATTTCACATTTCAGTGCTCAGATGCTAAGGTAGTTGAAACAAAATAGAGCTGTACTTGTAGAAAACGTACAGGTAACTGACTTATAAGTATGGTGAGATGAAAAGCATTTCGAATTGATGTAAGTGATCATCACCAGATGGCGTTTGAAATATTTATGAGCATCAATAAACAGTAATAATAATCATCAACTACATACATATATGTACGTGTATATTTTGTCATGCATCCTACGGCATGCATTACAAAAACTTTTTTAACAATCTACTTTTTTAAATAGAATTTTCTGAACAGCAAAATCGACACATTTTATGGCGAAAGATATTAAGAGCCATTGGAAAAGCCTACTGCGATTAAATTTAAACCCAGCAGAGCTTGCTGGTGCTGCTAATGTTTACCCAAAGCCTCATTTTTCGAGACGTAATTTTCTGGCATTAATATGTTCATGCTGCCGGTCGTATTTTATAATTAATTAATTAATATAAACAGCTTATGGGTAATATCTAAACCCAGATTATAGCGAGAAGTTATTATTTTTAATATTGCGTTTCAGTACTGGTCCTTTGTGGTGAAGCCTAAAGTAAACATAACTAATCTGATCAGTGACAAATTTATTTGCTTTGCATATATATGGAAATCGCTTACCCTGTCCAATTTGGAAGATGTATCAGTGCTGGCATTCGGACGTCATACTATTAATTTGTAATTAGTTTTATCTGATTCTGATACGGTGTGCCACTAGCGCAAATGAATGGCTTCAAAGCACTGCGTCAATAAATAAAAGAAAAAAATTGTTGCTGCTTTTGCTCCTTTAGAAAAACAGTTACGTGTACAAGTCAACAGGAATAAACACAACATAGACATATCATATCTTTATAAAAAACTGTACGACCTTTCAAACATGCTGGCATCTTGATTCCCATTGGTCAGAAGCAAAAGGTGAAAAAAAAAGATTGTCAGATACTTTTTTAAGTCGTCTGCGTTAATCGTTAAACTAATGTCGACGTTTCGGTCTGCAACAAAGTGTTTTACAGTTTTCCCAAACCATCTCAATCGGACCTAAGTCCGGATCTTATTGTTAATAAAAGGAACATATCTTCGTTTCAAGTTAAGTATCAGCTTTTCTTCCAAAATTTTTTTATAATTTAAGTGTAAAAAAACAAAACAATTATAATAGACCAATTATCACTTCTATAAAGCTGAAACGTAAACTAACAGCAGTACTAGATTTTATTCCCTCGTTATTAATATGCAATTTGTTTTTGCTAAACCTCTTCAAATGTCTGCAATCAAAAATCGTTCCTAATTTTTGGAAAACATAAAAAGTTACCCCGATATACAGGTTGATTCACAAACGATGACCAAAATAGTTTTTATCTAGGACGCTTCGTTAAAAAGATACAGGGTGTTAAAGTTAGAAAAATGTCTTAAATTTTTTTAAATAATTTAAAAACTAGTAAGTGAAATAATTTGAAATTGGGCACCTGTATTTATGTAAACGTTGCCCAAAATCTGAGGCCTTTTCCTAAAATTTAGATGCTCCAGTGGCGGAGATACAGGGGTGGCATATATTTTTAAATAAAATAGTATGCCACTGTTTTACGGTAACAACCATGACATTTTCAGATTTGTCTTTCAATTTTATACTAATTACTACTCTTTTATGTTTTTCGAAAAAAGCCTGATTTTCGAGTAAAACTTAAAAAACGAACAGAAAACACACTTCGATATTCGAATAAAATGCAGATTAAAAGTATATAGTAGACTGCGACAGCAACTTTGACATTCTGAGCAGTTAGAAGAAAAAATAAATAATATGTGTTTCATCAGATTGAAGCAACAATAAATTTCGAACAAATTGCATTTTCGTTACTAAAAAGATGTCGCGCCTGTGTTCGTGGAAATCGTGGTATTTTTCAGCATTTATGTACTCAAAATGAATCATTAAAATTATGACTAATGTTATTAATTTCTTTATTGCGAATAAATAACCGAATGATTAGTGGTTGTCATGTCAGTAAAAGGGTTTTCAGTTCGTTTTTTAAGTTTTACTCGAAAATCAGGCTATTTTCGAAAATCATAAAAGGGTAGTAATTTGTAGAAAATTGAAAGACGAATCCAAAAATATCATGATTGTTGCGCAATGCAGTGACGTACTATTTTATTTAGAAAATTATGCCACTATCGATACCCTGTATCTCCGCCACTGGAGTATCTAAATTTTAGAACAAGGCCTCAGATTTTGGACAAAGTTTACATAAATACATTTATTTAAAGAATTAAAAATATTTTTTTAAGTTTGGCACCCTGTATCTTTTTAAAGAATCGTCCTAGATAAAACCTTTATAGTAAAGACTTTGTGAATCACCCTGTATAAAATAGGTGACATATCAGATTAGTAATACAAACCGGTGTCAATCATATGTAATTTTTGAAAGATATTCGATTTTTTTTATTTTCTAGTTCATGATTCAATGTTTCTTTAAACAAAGAATGCAATTTCGCCCATTCAGCATAGTTTTTATAAAGGTACGTCGACTGTAACAGATGCTGTGGCGTAAGATGTAGTCGTATCAATGTAGTCTTCAAATGGACCTAATATATCTTGATTTTACTAAACCTTTTGATCGTTAGGATCATTTGCTCAGTAAACTCTCAAAATTTGGCTTCTCTAATAATCTAGTAACATTATTTCAGTCTTGTCTCAACAACCCAATATGCAACTTCAGGTGTACCACAAGGTTCCGTGTTAGGTCCCTTACTATTCAATTATTTGATCTATGTAACAGTAAATTAACTTTAGATATATTTAGCTGTTCTCTAATGGACGTTTTACGAATGTTAATGCATTGAAAATTCTGGCATATTATTTATTTTTTTTTATTTGAATTGTTATTTGATTTATATTTGTTTACTTTTTTTTTGTTATTTCTTCTTACATTAGTTTTTGTACTTGTTATGTATTTTAATATATATCTTAATATTACTTTTTATATAATTAACTTTTAATGTGTTTGATGTATTGTTACCACGTATTTGTATATTATTTCATTCAGCCTTGTAATTGGTTGCTATCCGTAATGTGGAGTCTTGCCTAAATAAATAAATAAATAATTGTACAGATTTATGTTGACATGATAATCTCCAGTCTAGTCTTGCTTTTCGATTTAAAGGTGAAGATTGTGTTTTTACAAATCGTTTTCGTTTTCGGGCATTTAGTACTATCAGCTTTTGTCCCTTCGAAGCCAGCTGATGTAAGCCTCGTATGTTTTACCCTCTACTCTTATCAGGTGTATGCGGCGAATGAACATATTATTTCATCCATGAAAATTATCAGACGATTTTCTTCACGATAACGCTTGAGGCTTCTTAAATATAATGTTGTTGCTGTTGCTGAATATCTGGCTTTTCAATCAAAAGCTTTCGATTGTTCCTTGTCTTTGTCCAGCGGGATCTCGTTTCCCTTAGAACTTGTATGGTCTCACGAAATACGCCGTAATTGTTGTCCATACAATTCTTTCAGTCGTATAAAACAACTTGTCGAAACCACTACGTCGAATTCATTCAGACGATTTTTTGGTGCCAATATTTTATGTGCTTTGTAGGTCATTTCAAAACTACCCAAAATATCTTTTTCATTTCTTTGACTGTTTAAATACTGCGCGGGCTTATCTCCTGAACTTTGTTTAGGTTCATGATAAATGGATTGATTTGCTTCCGTTTCACCTTGCATCACAATTGCAATCACCTCTTGCAGTTGGCCACTCGATTTGTTGTACTCCTCTTTAAATATTTGTGGCGGTAATTCTGTATTTATTTTTACCGCTTGAAGTAGTGTTTCGTTGGTAGTTGCATCTAAACAGTCTTCTCAAGAATACATTTAAAAAAATATATAAATGTCAAGCAAAGCCAAACAAGTGTTGTTAACTTTTTATCAATAATGAAGTAGTCTCAGTATCAGACAGTTAATGTCGAGGAAGAAAATATACTGAGTTAGAAATTACTAAAATATTTACGCTGCAATGTAGCAATTTAACGATACAGAATGCAATGAAACCTGATAATAATTTAATTTTATTAACAGTTTATTTTATTGATTATTTTCAAACTAACTTAATTGTTACTAAAACGTTTTAAGTTAGAAAATGGGAAAAGTTTTTCCGTGCACCGCAGGCGAAAGGTGGACATTCGCTTTTCATGGAAACATGGTGTTTTTGGAGGGGTATAATGGAAAATAAATGTATCTTATTGCGCTATGTAATAACTATGGGATTTCTTCTTAGGGAAAACCTTTTCAAGAGCAATTAATTTTTCAATGACCTTCTATCATTGACTACATGACCTAAATTTGTAATTATAAGAGAAAAACTGGGTCTCAAGGAACTTATTCTTTTGTTGTTCCTTTGTATAAATAGCCGAAAACGTTTTCAATTTAAAACTTAAAGCTTCAATGTAACGATATTTCTACTGTTTAATAACTTTACTATTGTTATTATTAGTTACGCTCATGAGTGACTTAATAAACGAAACGAGTTTTATTACCGTTTTTTTCTAGTCGATGATTTCAGAATGTCAATGTTAGTATTGTCCCAAGAGTTTTCTTATAATCCAATTTATCAGTTAATATGAGAATTTTTTTCATGTCATAATTTAAGGAAAATATGACGAGTGTTTATTTGCAGACATGCAAAACGACATCGTTTAAAAAACGCTGAATTATTAAGCTTTTCTTGAAAGAACCTACTTAGGAAACCAAGAGAGTGGAATCAATGTCAGCTAATAGCTTTCTAGAATGGTACTGAGATCTTTGAAATTGAAAGTTTTCTTTTTAATTCATCCTCATTCCAATTACTAACAAGCACCTGAAGGATTTCTTATTATATCTTCAGGATCAAAACGTAGGGGGTCTGGAGAAATGTTGTAGGTGAATTTAATTGGTAAAAGAATCAATCAGATTTTAAAAATAACTAAGATCAACAGCTTACTTAAATTAATGAAGTTGTATACAGTTTTTATATGAAATTTTCATTATCTATTCTACCTCACATAATAAACAAATGAAAATATTTGTGTTTGTGTTTATATATATATAATAATACTGCGACTTTTTTTTAATTTTGTAAGAGAAAATGGGACATCTATACTATAATATTATATAGAGGAAAGATTTGTATTTTTGTATGTATGTATGTTTGTTACGAATAAACTCAAAAACTACTGGACGGATTTCGATAATTCTTTCACCATTAGAATGCTACATTATCCCTGAGTAACAGAGGCTACATTTTTTTATATCCCAAAATGTTTAAAATAAATGTCCACCCGTGCGAAGCCGGGACGGGCCGCTAGTATTGAATAAAATGGAAACTTTTTTTTTTCAAAACAAAATACGCGCTTTTTTATGGAACATTATTTGGTAATTACCGATACTGTCTTAGTGTTAGCTGAATATCAAAAGTAACATGTGCCTCATTATACAATTTACCTCTTGCGTTTGCCGCACCTTGAATTAATTGCATGTTGCATGAAATAATTAACTGGCAGCAAAGGAGACCAGTGTAATAGTCAATACTGTAGTTTTCAGATATTGTCAGTTTCAGGTACAGATTCTATTAAATGTATGTAATTATTATCGTCTGCAAGCGTGTTACATAGAAATCAATATGGGCTTGCGTCATTAACTTATGCACTTATTAAGACATTTAATGAGGTGTGTAACCATTTCTGTTTTCAGTTAAATACATAGGTATATAAATTAGTATACGAGTTCATCGGAAGGTACTCCACTCCCAATGTCTTTGATTTGTTGGAAGTGAAATATAATTAACACTAACTCTGGAAATATGTATGCAAATATAGTCTGATTGATTATAAGGGCCCTGGGCTATAACCTGGTTACCCAATTTTGGACACCCTGTAGAGTAAATATATTTTTAAATGGGATGTTATTTTTTTATACTGACCCACAATTTTTTTTTCGTCACACTGTAGACGACTGGTGACATCATCGATATTTTTTTTAAATGGGATTGTACACATTTTTTTGCACGCTCTGATTGATTTTTTTATATTCTGTCCAACCATATGAAAATTGTATGCCTTTGCATAACGAAATTTTTGAGAAAACTTTCAGCCTTTGATTTTAGTTTACGCTTTCTAAATCAGATCCAATAGCAGGCGCTGGAAAAACAATTTTGCATAACGCTATCTGTCACATATCGGTTTGTTTGTAATTTTTGTCACCTTTCTAGTTTAACAAAATGAATGATTTTAATGAAGAAGTTGATAGGCAGGTTTATTATAAATGTAGAAAAAACAGTGTTGCTGCTTTAGAATACAATTATATCGACAACGTTATTCTAATAAAATTTCCCCTAACAGAAGAAAGTTTAATAAATTGAAGCAAATCTAAGACAGTTAAAGTATAGGAAAAATATTTATATATGTAACAATCACTTAGTAATACTAATAAACAAAAAGTTTTACAATACAATACTAAATGCAAACAAGAAATGTAAAATGAATAGAGGAGATAAATACTACTGAAATAGGAGTACTGGATTTTACGTAAAACCTCCTTTCAAATATGCCGACACATATACAGGGTATTTGGAAACTACGAGCAATTTAAATTATGATTCTACTAAAAAAGATATAACTTATACGATACGTTTTCGAATTTCAATATTAACGGAATTACATTAACACCAACTCATTTTTGTATATCAATGTTTATTATTATATTTTAAATTATCAGTAACGGCAACTAACTGAAGGTGTGGGAAAAAACTATTAAGATTCTGAAGCACCAAAAGGCTTAAATATCTTTTGTTGGATAGAAAATCTTTTTGTTCATGGCTGTCAAAAAATTTAAATAGACAAAAATTAAATATCAAAATTAAATTAAAAAAAGTCATCAAGAAGAACCTAAACTATTTCAATAAAGACGTCGATAAAGACACGTGGATACATCTTACAAGAAATTTCGATAAAAATCGAAACGGCACAAATATCTCCAATACCGTTAGAGATAGGTATAGGGAACCTATACACAGTTTGAAAGAGTTTTTAATTTCCTATCTCCCAAAGTAAAAATATACTGGGTGTCCCATTTAAAATAACCAAGTTATTGCTGTTTAAAGTTGAGAGAAGTATTCAGCAGTTTCTTGAACACTCTCTATAATACTAAGTGACGACAAATATAACAATTTATAACTTCAAGGATCTAAAATAGACCCTCCAAAGCTGCTTCCTTAAAATTATTTTTTTCTTCAAGCGTATAATAATACTTATATTATATAGTGCAACACCTCCTTTAGAAGCAGCCTATTGTTTAACTAGTACAAATATTTTTCATTTTTTAACTAGTAAAAAAATGTAACAATGTGTAGGTAAGTATCCTAGCAACGAATTAAAGATTCAAGAAGCTTTGACGTTTCATTAAGTGTCAGTTGAAATTTGATGTCGCGTCGGGTCGTTTTTAAAATGTCTGAAGAAATGCAGTGCACACCACCAGAATTACTGGAAATTGCAAATACATCAGTGGCAACACTTATACCAACAAAGTCGAGAAAAATTTATGAAAATGCTTATGATAAATTCATAAATTGGGCAAATGAAAATAATGCACATATTTATTAAGAAAATGTGATGATATCATATTTTACAAGATTATCCAGAACACTGAAAAGTTCAACTTTATGGGCGCAATATTCAATGGTAAAATCTAAATTAAACATAGAACACAATGTAAATATTGAGAAATATTCAAAATTAATTACATTTTTGAAACGACAAGGTGAAAATTATAAACCAAAAAAGTCGAAAGTTTTGTCTAAAAAAGAATTTGACGAATTCCTGAATAAAGCACCTGATGATAAATATTTAGCAACCAAGGTATGTACTTTTTAAATTATAGGTAGATATATATTTAACCTTTTTATATTTGTAATACAAAATGTTGTTAGAATTTGTAAACTTCAAGTTATTTTATAGTATCCATTACGAGAATAATAAACAATTTTCGGAAATAAAGATAGCTCATTGGAAGAATGTTGTAAAAACTCATAAATATAGATGTCTTAAAATTACGTCATGTTTTAGAATTTCCTTGCATTTTCCAACTTTTTTATTGTTACAAAATTAATAATTCTATATTTTTTAGGTTGCACTAATATTTGGAGTCAGAGGAGCTTGTAGATGCGATGAACTCATTCAAGTAAAAGTTAATGATGTAAATGATTTGGGAAATATAATATTAGTAAATATTCCCAATACAAAAACTAAAAAACATCGTTCATTTACCATAATTGGAGAGTTTTATTTAAATTTATACAGAAAATATGCTACTTTTCGGCCAAAAGACATAACTTTTGATAGATTTTTTATTAAATATCAAAATGGCCATTGTCATCGTGTTGTAATGGGCATACATAAAATTTCAAAAGTGCCAAAAGACGTTGCATCATTTTTAAGGTTGCCAAATCCACATGAATATACGGGGCATTGCCTTAGAAGAACCTCGGCAACTATCTTAGTTGATAATGGTGGAGACATTACAACCCTAAAGCGACATGGTGGATGGAAATCTACCAGCGTCGCTGAAGGATACATTGAAGATTCTGTAAACAATAAGAAACATATAGCGATGAAAATATTAAACCCATTAGAGTATAATGAACCAAGTACATCAAGCGAAATTGTAAATATTGATCCTGAAAATAATTTAATCGAAGATTTTTCTGTTAATAATGGTACAATTGTTAACACTGAAACTGAGAACCTTATTACAAGTAACGTATTCAACGACAGAACTGTAAATTTTGAAAAAAAGACAGCCAACAGCGTTTTAAATATCAACAACTGTACCATACAAAATTGCACATTTAATATTCATGTTAATAAATAAAGTTTGATGATAGACATGTAAGTAATTTAGATGTTTATTCGTTTAATTCAAATTAAAGAAAAATAATTGTTACATTTGTTTTTTATTCATGAATAAAGTGGTTAAAACTGTCATGTTTAATTAATCAATAAAATGTATAAAATGTATAAAATAAATAGTATTACCTACCTACTGATTTTATTTTGTGCTGAGATTGAACATCGCGTTATCCGCTATAAATTTTCAAAATTAGTAATTTTTTATATTCACGCTTGAAGAAAAAATAGTATATGTCACTCGAAGTGGAAGGCTCATTATGTGTTTTGCCCAATTTGCTCAGCCTCGGCTAACGCCTCGGCGAGCAAACTTTTGGGCTCAACACATAATGATCGCCTTCTACTCCTAGTAACATAATATACTATTTTATTACTAATATTAAATTTCTACGCTATGCCTGCATTTTCACTATAATTGAAATATCTCACAAGCTGTAAGTCCTAGGTATGCAGAACCTTTCATAAAGTTCACCTATTTTTTTACGCTGCTTTCAAAAATGCAGTAAAATACAGGGTGTTCCATTTAAAAATACATAACCTTGATATGGTACGCTTTTCCTGGACACCCTGTATATTTGAAAATATTTTTAAAATGTAGCCGTAATCAATCTACACATACCCACCTAAACAGGTTTCTGTAACATTTGCCGTTTGGTCACTAGCGACCGAGGCGTTACTGGTGGCCCACCCTGTATAATCCATTAGTACTGTTAAACGCGCTATTCTGTCTGCTTTAATTTTTAAAAAAATTTACTCTGATAGTACAATTACTTTTTGGGATATAACGGTGCCCTGTATATTTTCGAATTGATTCTTCGAACCATTTTTCCGGAATGAATCATTAACGTTTAGCAATGAAAGGAACAAGACTTTATTCCTGTTATTGAACATTATTTAGTGGTTCTCAAAACGAAAAAAATTCTCTACTCCTTTTTTAAAACAATTCCAAATCAAAAAAAAAATGTTGCTTTCCTTGTTTTATAAAACTAAACATTCGGTCCGGAAAAATGGTTTGAAGAACCAATTTGAAAATTGACGATGCTTTCGAGGGTACATTTTGATGTAAAAAGAGCTGGCAATATTAGTCTTCCCACCAATATTTCTAATGTAGTGGTATTTTTACTAAAAAATCGTAGCAATTTTTCAGTGTCAG
>NW_019416713.1:280642-294264 GCF_000390285.2 Anoplophora glabripennis | reverse complement strand
GCTTGCAGAAAAACGATTGTATTTCAATTACATTTCCAGAAATAAAAATTCTAAATTACTTTGGGCTGAATTAAGAAAACTTGATGTAATAAATAAAAAACCTGTACTACCTTATCACCTTTCTAATCCTGATGAAATCAATATTTTTTTTTTAGATAATATTCCCCATCAAAATGTTTCCCCTGATTATATAGTTCGATATTACAAAGAAAATAAAATATGTGAGAATTCATTTAATTTTAGTTTGGTTGCAGATATTCATAAAATTTGATAAATTCATAAAATTTTATAAATATGAAAAAATCATCCCCTGGTGCTGATACCTTGAGTTTAAATCTAATTAAGTTGTGTTGTCCCCATATATTAAATTATCTAGTACACATAGTTAATAGTATGTTTCTGGACTCCAGGTTTCCTATATTATGGAAGAATGCGGTTGTGATTCCTATACCCAAAAATAAAGATCCAAAATAAATATCGGATATAAGGCCGATTAGCATTTTACCCTGTCTATCTAAAGTTGCTGAAAAAGTAATGGAGAATCAAATTCGCAATTTCTTAGAAATTAATTACATTCTTCCATCGATTCAGTCTGGATTTCGACCAGGATACAGCTGTGCTACAGCATTAATGCAGATCACCGACGACATTATTCAAGCTGTGGATGAAAGGAAAAATACTGCGATGGTATTACTAGATTTTAGTAAAGCCTTTGATACTATTGACTATAAAGTACTGTTATCTATTCTTGAATCATGTGGGTTTCAAAACGAAGCCAATTCACTCATTCAATCATACTTGCAGGGTTGTAAGGTTATGGGACAAATTATCTAAACCTAGGCAAATTTCTTCTGGTGTTCCGCCAGTTTGTTAAATTTATCAAATACTGTTCTATTCACATGTATGCCGATGATATTCAGCTGTATTATTCATTTAATTCCTCGGATTATGAATCTGCCAGTGTCAAAATTAATACTGACCTACAAAGGATTTACGATACCTACTTCTAAAAATCACCAGTTGGTTTTGAATCCCACTAAATCTGCTGCGATTTTATTTGGACATAAACGTACTGTTTCTAATTTGGAAAATTTAATACAACTTGAAATAATGGGCTCACCAATAACAATATCTGAAAGTATCAAAAATTTAGGACTAACTCTTGATCGTTCACTTAAGTTCAGAGAGCAAATCAGTAAACTTATACAACGGTCATACAATGCTTTGAGACTTCTGTATCCTCATAGGAGTTATGTCGACTACAATACAAAGAAAATGCTATGCGAAACTTTAGTGTTAAGCCACTTCAACTACTGTGCACCCGTCTATGGGCCTTGTTTAGACGTGACTTCTAAAATTCGCATTCAACGCGTACAAAATTCATGTATTCGTTTTGTATATGGTATAAGAAAATTTGAACATGTCTCACATAAACTTATAGATATACAATGGTTAAACATGGCAAACCGCAGACTTTTTCATTTACAATGCTTTTTTCATAAACTTGTGTTGACAAAAACTCCTCCGTACCTATATAATAAAATTACATTTCGCAACGATGTTTATGCTATAAAATATTCGTTCTAAAGGTCTGCTTTCGCCACCATGTCATAATACTGCATTCTATGAAAGGGGTTTTAGGTATAACACATACAGAATCTACAATAAATTTTCTTCGGAAGTGGCATCATTAAGCATAAATAAATTTAGATATTTCATAAAAAGTAGGTTATTTGCTGACCAGAATTTAATATAAAATATTTGACCTCCCCTACCTCCATCGGTTTACTGAAAGATGTTTTTTTTATTATTTATTTTTTATTATTATTATTATTATTATTATTATTATCATTATCATTATCATTATCATTATCATTATCATTATCATTATCATTATCATTATNTCTAAAAATCACCAGTTGGTTTTGAATCCCACTAAATCTGCTGCGATTTTATTTGGACATAAGCGTACTGTTTTTAATTTGGAAAATTTAATACAACTTGAAATAATGGGCTCACCAATAACAATATCTGAAAGTGTCAAAAATTTAGGACTAACTCTTGATCGTTCACTTAGGTTCAGAGATCAAGTCAGTAAACTTATACAACGGTCATACAATGCTTTGAGACTTCTGTATCCTCATAGGAGTTATATTGACTATAATACAAAGAAAATGCTATGCGAAACTTTAGTGTTAAGCCACTTCAACTACTGTGCACCCGTCTATGGGCCTTGTTTAGACCTGATTTCTAAAAATCGCATTCAACGCGTACAAAATTCATGTATTCGTTTTGTATATGGTATAAGAAAATTTGAACATGTTTCACATAAACTTATAGATATACAATGGTTAAACATGGCAAACCGCAGACTTTTTCATTTACAATGCTTTTTTCATAAACTTGTGTTGACAAAACTCCTCCGTACCTATATAATAAAATTACATTTCGCAACGATGTTTATGCTATACATATTCGTTCTAAAGGTCTGCTTTCGCCACCATGTCATAATACTGCATTCTATGAAAGGGGTTTTAGGTATAACATATACAGAATCTACAATAAATTTTTTTCGGAAGTGGCATCATTAAGCATAAATAAATTTAGATTTTTCATAAAAAGTAAGTTATTTACTGAGCAGAATTTAATATAAAATATTTGACTCTACCCTACCTCCCATCGGTTCCCTGAAAGATGTTTTTCTTTTTCTTATTTTTTATTTTTTATTCTGTCATTTTTTTTTATTCTATCGTAGTTTATATACTTGTATCTTCCTGTTTTTGTAGTATCTTTCCTCAGTTTGATATATGTATAAATGTTAAATGAAGGCAAGGGTTAAATGGTAGAGCACACGCAGTGTGAACTTCCCCTTGGGATTTCCAATATAATATTTTGTTTTTCTTTTTTCATATCTTGTTACATGTTCTTTGGTTTGGAAATNTATATTTGAAAATATTTTTAAAATGTAGCCGTAATCAATCTACACATACCCACCTAAACAGGTTTCTGTAACATTTGCCGTTTGGTCCCTAGCGACCGAGGCGTTACTGGTGGCCCATCCTGTATACATAGATTGTAAACTTAATATTAATTATTAATAATTAATGTCGAATTTTGTGAAACTGGAAATGAGAGTTTATAGAATAAGAGAAGTTGCAGTATTAAGTATGATATATTTATGTATCCAAATAGACATTTATTATGTGCTATTTCATGGTTGAGGTTCTCTTACATGTGTCAGTGTTGTTCTCCGTCTTGAATAATGACCACAACAACAAACATACATGTATTAGACGTTGTTGACGTTAATTTTGGTACAAGCGCAAGAAAAATGTCGATTGAAAGCGTGTAAAACAACAACATATAAAATGTTTACACAACAGTCTTTTTCATCCCTGTTATGCCCAGTAGGCCAGCCATTAGAAATTTTAGCACATTTAAATATTATAGCAAATTTCATGTATTACCTTTTGAACAATAATTAGTAAATGAAAACCCAAGTGATTTCCCTAGCAAAGTCGTGAACAATTTTTTTTTAAACAATAAAAACTGCAAAAAACTTTTTTTAGTTTTTTTATAATATCTCGAAAAATAATAATGGAATCGGTTTACTCTCAATATGACTTTTGTAGAGAATAAAAAAAACTATAAATGGTCTTTTGTGCGACCCGATTGGATCATTTTTTACAGAGAAAATCCGGAAAAACCTCTAAAATAAACCTTTTTTCAAAAATTCATAACTTCGTCAAATTTGGACGGAAAAACAATCTTACGGAAAATGACAGATAATAATATGTAGTTTAATCGTGAGCAAGATGATTTCTGACCGATGCATAGTTTTTGCACAATTGCATTATAAACAAATTAGGGTCATTTTTGCACAGCGTGACATCTGAAAGTAGACGACAAAATCGCCAATTTGTATATCTTGGGTTTTCGCCTGGGTGATGGGAAATATGCTAAAAATGTCCTTGAAAGTCAACCGAAATGATCGAAACTAAGAGTCGGGTAGCGGTGGTGGGGGAAGCAGCGAGCGGAGGACTCTGGCTCGAAAAATAGTTCACGACTTTGCTGGGGAAATCACTTGGGTTTTCATTTACTAAATATATGAAATTTGCTGTAATATTTAAGTGTAAAAAACAGCCTATTTTTTCGCTGTATTGGTTGGCCTACGAGGAGTGCAGTAGGTGATAAATAGCAGTACTAAATATTCCTTCCTATTTCTGTAGAAGAATCGCAAAATTCTGGTGACAAATGGGTCTTTTAATTTCATTAAATGCAATCTATTTATGTTTTGACAACGATTTAATTTTTTTAATCACAGAAAAATTTCAAACTTTTTTTTTAAATATCTGAAATTAATGTAGGTACTTAGAATCTATGTCGCTAAGACTTTTGATTATGTCTTTTGTATATATTGAAAATTTGACACTTGTATGATATTGAGTTCGTTATTTTGCCACAAATATCTTTGTCTCTTTTATTAAAATAAACGAAGAATTTGATACAAGCGTTATTTTCGCCTAAAACGGAAGTAAGACGGGAGAAGTCAGTCGAACAGAATTTGTGTTTCGTTTCCACGGTAATCTACTCACATAGCTACCATGTCTTCTACATAAATCTTAGATATTTACGTTGCGTTACATAAATAAAGTTACAGGCATAAACCTTATCTGTATTTAACACTTGAGGGATTGCGATGAGGGGCTTAATTTAGCAATTGTCTAAGAGCTTGTAAATAACATCTGCCACATCACACAAGCACGTAAATGCAGTCTAAACATTAAGAGTGCAATTGCAGATTTCAGTGGTTGAGTTTATCACCACTTAATTCAGGATTTAAGTTGAAATCTTTTCATTGCATTCCTTTTAGTTTCGTTAGATTATGCACTTATTCGTTTGAGTTAATACCCGTTCTACAAACAGTAAGATATGGATTTGGAGCAGTATGAGAATAAGGATGATATGTATACGGGATGTCTTACGGACTTGCCGTTTCTGAAAAAAATAGATTTTTTATATATTTATCACATCAGAAAATCGTATTAATAATTTTGTATTTCAACAAATATTTAAAAAAAATCATAGGTGAGAAAATTACATGGGATTATAAGATTCTTTCAGTGGATTATTGGATTTCTCTCCTCCAATAAAATAAATACTGCAAATCCTAGAATCTTCTCCGGGAAGCTACAGTTTTCCATCACTCCTATAATTAAAAAGTTATTCATCAAATCATAATAATAATCAACAAATTATAGACTATACATTTTGTTGAGTATTATTTTGATTTGATAAATAACTTTCTAAATACAGGAGTGATGAAACTCCGTGGCTTTCCGGAAAAATTCTAGGATTTACAGTGTTCATTTTGTTGGAGGAGAAAAATCTAATAATCCACTTAAAGAATCTTATAACCCCACTATATTTCCTCCAATATACCTACATAAAGAAAAGAAAAACCAAAATATGAAATGTTAATTTGTTATGATCCGAGTTAATCTAAAATTGAAATAATATACCTTTTCTAAATAAAAAAAACTATATAGACGTTTAACATTTTTAACTTAATATTTTTTAAATATTTTTTTTTAACAAAACGACTATTATTCATTTTGTATGTAATTAATAATATTTTGAGATGTCAAAAAAAGTAATTACCTTTGACGACGCACTGCTACAATTTATTTTGTTTTCCTCTCGAATTCATACGAATGTACAGGAAAACGGTAAAATTGTAATTCTGGATTTTCACAATTAATAACACAACACTCAACATTCAAAAGAGAATAAGATTGTTCATTAGATTAAAAATAAGTTAAGATGGTTTAAAACTAAATTATGCATTAAGTTTCTACCACCCTGTATGAAATTAAGTCGTTTTGAAATTATAGCAGGGAAGCTTAGAGTTTTAGTTATGTCCCCTATAAATTTTATCGCTCTAACTTTATTGTTGTAAAATACACGTCTTTTTGAATTAAATTTTTTTTTTTTAAATTAAATATATCAAAAACGGTTAACTTTAAGAATAGGAAACCTTTATGAAAGTTCACCTAAAAATTGACGTAGAATCCAACATTACAATAATACATAGGGTGTTCCATTTAAAATAACGAAGATGACGTCAACTTCCGGTATAACCGGAAGCGTTAGGTGGACGCCATTATATTAGTTGAAAAGGGCATGCCCGAAAACACTATTGCCCAAATTTTCAAAATTAAAATCGAAGTAGTCTCTGAAATATGTCTAATGTCACGTCACCGTGAAACACCTTGTATGAATAAATATCTATTTTCGAGACAATGAATTCGACGAAAATTGCCTTGAACCTTTAGATACATTTTTGTAGCTTCGTATTTTGTTAATTTCTTTAAATTACATAGGTCTTCTTAAATATAATTCTCAGAGACTTTTAATAAAATGGGAAATATGAATATATAAACCAAAACATTGTGTAATAAAAACGTTCTTAACAAAATGTGTAGTGGTTAATTTAATTAAATTTTAACATGGTCTAAGTAATTTTTGCCACAATCACCTACATTATGTTACACAGAACTAATGGACGGTAAATTAAAGGATTGGTTGGTTTATCCTGCGTGATCATCTATCTCTTTTTCGCGCAGTACCATCTAATCCTTTTAAAGAAAAATATTTTTACTCAATTTTCCATGAATAGTTTATATAACTTACGGGCACTTTTCCCAGGTTTTCTCTTTTGTTTTATTAGACGCAAAGAAAAACAGTCAGGAAATTATGTAACCCAAAAATAAGCTTTCTAAATCTGGGTGAAATATAGAAAATAATGTATTTTATATCCGACGATTGATCTTCGCTGGTTATTAGAATTAGATAGTCCGCAGAGTAGTTGTTTCCCACAATATCATTAGTTGAAAACTTTCTGAATCTATTCTGATTCCATTTGGATGAATATATTGACGACCATGGCCATTGGTAATCTCTGTGATAAATTAAGTACCTGTATCGTATCCGACGTGACACTATTATTCTTAATTTCGCATTTTCGTGGTATAGAGACATCAATTTATTTTTATTTGATGGTCGAATACGAGACGCTAGTCATTGTCAACATACCGTCGGTTCCACTACATTTAGCATGAAAATAAGTTTAGCCCTCTGGGATTTGTAATTTTAAAATAAAACTTATGATTGATTTGTTCAGTTCAAATCGATTAGGTTTTTTATGGTACTAGATAGCGTAGCTCATGTATAATATATAAAATTAATGAGATTAATGTCATGATGTACTCGAGTCACGCTATAAAAGCGTTAGTTTTGTTAAGTAGAATGGTTTTTCCAAATTACAAATATCTAATATGTATTAAGTTTATTTTATTCATTTCAGTTGTCAGTGTTTCATATCTGGAATACTGAATTTAATTATATGTATATTATAAAAAATAGTACAGGGTGTCCCACCAGGAATCGCCACTATCGATATTTCGGAAAGTACTGATCCGATAAACCTGAAAATTTGGCAACCTAGGAATGCATTAACACTTTCGGTTATATCTATACTAGCTCAGTTATATTGATTTCATTTTTGATTATTACCCGACAATATAATGATAATTATTATTATCAAAATTAATTAATCAGCCAATTACGTATTTTCTTTCATGAAATGTGTGTAAAAAATCTATAGCAAGTGACTGCTTCTGTCCATTAAAATGACTTGCCTACTTAAAGGTTTATTTACAGATATGTACAAAGAAAATCTCATAAAAGGCCCCCTTGTTTCAATAAGATAACATTTAACTCTTTTCAAACATCTAATACTTTTTGAACAAATAAAAAAGTAAATCCAGAAATAATTACTACAAATTAACCATAACTCATGTGACGACTCGTTGGTCTCGCTCAGATTTCGTATTTACGGAATGGCGCTCAGTGTCGTCCGAAAGGGGTGGGTTTTTAAACGTGCTTATTATCTGGATATTACCTAGCAGTATTGATTTGTTGCTTAGTTTTAGGTTTTTCTCTAGTTATTTGGATATTTTGCTAACTTTAAAGGAAAAAGTTAAACGAATCCTTGCGTCAAAAGAATCAGTAAAGGATTATTTACTTTAAAATCTCACACTGAAAAAATACATCAATAAATCATGTTGGTAGAGATATTTTTACAATTTTGGGGAAAACTTTTCTGGATTTGAACTGGAGAGATTTCATGTATTGTATTAACGATTTTTTGCATAACATTCTTTATTTTAAATTTTTTAAATAAGCCATTTCGATGGGAAATTTAATTTTTTACAAAATTTTTCATATGAACTATAGCGAAATTTTGCTTAGTTTTCGTCCTATATTCAAAAAACTGCAAATATGCATTTTCACCTCTATCTTCAATTTCAACCCTCTAATTTAATTTTTCATCTAAAATGACCCTTTGAACGATGCCCAAACACTTAGTTTTAAGGGATATAAATCGGTTTGTATAATTTTTTTTATAGATTCTATACCTAATGTACCTGTTCAATTGGATCCAGATATAGTGAAAATTTTAGATAAGTATGATCATATAAGTAGCAATAGTGATCAGCTGTTTCAGTTTACTGGGGGTCAACGCTGAGAAAGTTAATTCGGTTTTAAAAAAATTGAAATCTAACACTACAGGTGCAGACGGAATGAACATAAAAACCTTAGACTTATTTTTTCCACAATTAATTAAGTATTTTTTTCACCTTTATTATAAATAACTGTCTCACTTCAGGACAATTTCCCGATATTTGGAAACACGCTTATATATGTCATGTCCTTAAAATCACAAATCCCACAAGCCTCTCTGATTTTAGACCTATCAGTTTATTACCTACACTTTGTAAGGTTTTAGAGAAAATCGTATGTGAGCAACTTAATTCTTATTTTACTGCAAATCATATTATACCATTGCATCAATCAGGATTTAAGGCTAACCATAGTACAGCCACAGCCCTTTTAGTTGTCACAAACAATATATTCCGATCAAATGACAAATATCTTAGTACTTGCTTGATACTTTTAGATTTAAGCAAGACCTTTGATAAGTTGGATCATAATATTCTGCTTAAAAAACCTAAATATTTTGGTCTTGGAGATATTATCCAATTATTCTTTAAAAATTATTTATCCAACAGGCGTCAAAAGGTACTATGTTGTGGTAAATCTTCAGATTTCAGGGTCACAAATAAAGGAGTTCCTCAGGGTAGTGTATTGGGCCCTTTATTATTTTCAGTCTACACTGCAGACTTTTCCACATACCTATCTAGTTGCAAAATTCACCAGCATGCTGATGATACACAGGTATATTATTTTCCATATAGTAATATTAATATAGCCATTGACGAAGTAAATTTAGATTTGCGTAAATTTTCACTGCTATGTACTGCTCATAAACTTATTTTGAACGACGCCAAAACGGAATTGCTAGTATTCGGAAAGAATAGGGAACTAGTAACTCTGCATCCTGACTTTCATTAATGGTGGAGTAATTAATTAAGAAGAATGCAAAAACATTGGAGTTTGTTTTGATGTTAACTTAAGATTTCAAAATCGTACGGGAAATTAAAACTGCTTAATATCCAGTACTGATGTCAAACTAAGGTTATGTATTCCTTAATTTTGTCTCTACTACATTACTGTGATAGTTTTTTTTGGCCTTGTCTGTTAGAATCAGATAAATATAACCTGCAGAAAATACAGAACAGTTGCATCAGATATTGCGTTGGCTTAAGAAAATTTGATCATATAACTCAGAAGTTTTTGGAATCCAGATGGTTATATTTAAAAGAAAGGTATGAGCTACATTTGTCTTGCAAAGTTTGTCAATTTTTGTTTCATCTCTGATGATTTCTTAAATTACAATGTCACTGTTCTAAACCGAAACGCAACTGAAAAATTCTCCAGCTCCTATTTATCTCGGTATCCAAACAATGCAATAAATACTCGAATAAAATGTCATAATCAGAATTTAGGTATTCATAATTGGACCCACGTCCTCCCGTGGTGAATGCTCTCCGTCAACGGGTTCTCGTAAAAATAGGGGAAAGGGTATTTCGGATAGCGAAACAGTAGATGGGAAGGATTCAGGACGACCTAGATTCTGGCTTATATCTTCTTCTATGACATGATTATGAACATTCTACCTCTAAATCTATTCATAACTTGTCAAATTTCTCACTATTACTTTCTCCTTACCCTAATCTGGTACTTAATTTACTTTGTTTTTTATTATTTTCCAAGTTATTACTGTATTAAGTCTCTTATGTCATTATTTTACAGAGAAGGAAAGAAACAGAGCCTAAACCAGTCACCTCGAATTATCATCGGGTTTCGTGAAATCCCTATCTATAGGCACTTTATTTTCATTTTTCTTTAAACTTTAAAAGAAAACCCTAAGCATTTTGAATCTCTTCTATTTTCTTATTATTTTCAGATTCGCAGCATAATGACGAGGTTATGGATTGGTTTATAAAGTGAAAATAGAAAAGACCTTCTGAGAATTTTTTCTGACTACACTCTTCCATTAGATCCCTGCTCTCAAAACCTCTTTTGACTTTTTTAATATAGACCGTGCGCAACCTAGATTTTGACTCTCTGACTGGTCTCGGTTTCGATTCTAATTCTAAAAAATTGGAAGAATGGAATGATTTAAATCATATCAGAGTCAAAAATTGTTGTAATAGAAGAGTTGAAACAGGCACCAGTCATTATAGATGCCTTTTCCATGTTATTTAATGAGGTACATGTTCATTTGCTAGAAAATCATTTCATTCATGAACAGTATGAAAAATCGAAGAAATGCACAACGTTTTCTAAAACATGAAAGTTTTCCAGAAGTGTCTATTTGTTCCAGGTTTTCGAAATGGCATTACAGAAATCTGGAATTTGAAAACAACTTATTCGTAAAGTTCATGATAGGTCAATTAATTCAAATCATGCATGTAGTGGCAACTTAGTACTTAAGTCTTAAGATCTACGTCAAGAGTTCCAGATAATATGGATCAGGACAGCGCATGGCATTTTGTAGTAGTTAATTGAGGAAATGATTTAAATAAAATAGAATAACAAAAATATATTTTGAGTAATACATGTTACATATTCGAAGCAATATAATCTTTGGTTATACTGTTATAAAATAAATCATTTAAGAAGATAATCACATTTGATTTAAAACAAATATAGATATACCTATTATAGAAGAAGTAGTAAGACCCCCACAAAATGCTATTTTTTTTTAAATATATTTATATTTGTTTTCCATTCAACTGAGATTTTCGGTAAAACGATACACTATACCGATTTTCAACAAATATACCTTTTTTTGCAGAATTGTCCACGGAATCTAAAAATGAATCCCAAATGATTATTAGGCCATTAGCGTAGAAGTTGGGGGTAAAAAAATCCCGCTTTACTATCCATTCTTACGCCACAGACCCACAAAAATTTGTAAATTTTACAGTAAATTATGCACATGTGTAAATGTTAACACTGCACCAAATTTGAATCAATTTGTTACAAACATACAAAGATTTCATAAATAATATGATGTTAAAAACCGACCAGTACGACTCTGTATAATGAAAACGGCGAGACTTAGACCCTTGCTTTATAAGGCAATTACAAATTATTTATTGAGTTCTATTTGTGGTTAAAGTTTGATTCACTCGAACTGAAACACCCTGTATTTTGTTTAACAAATCCTAAGAATACAAAACACAAAACAGCAAAATTTGTACATATTTAAAAAATGTTTGTGCAGCACCTACTTCATCTCAGTCTCCAAGCAGTGCACTAAACACTCGAATTTCAGTCAGTCAGAATTCAGCTATTCATAATTGGATAAATCTCCTTTAACATTTGTAAAACGCAGTGAGGAAAGATTCTCCAGCAATTCCAGATACCTCGAATATTAAACAAAAAAAAATCTATAACTCCTTAGATATTCACATTTTGTTGAGTCCAGCTTAAATTAAAAATACTTTCATCTTCCGTAGCGAGCTTAAAACTCCATCTTTGCCTTGTTATCTCTTAAACAGTCAGATGCCATCCATTCCACAGTTTCGCTATTCTGGATTTGCCTTCTTTCATTCTTTATAATATCTTAATTTTCCTACTGGGTTTGCATAAAATCTGTCACTCAGTATCTAGTAATTAAAAGACAATTGTGTCATTTGCACACAGCTCGAGAGTTACCTTGAAGTACTTATTTCATGTAAGAAGTAGCAGCTTGCCTTTATTCATATAAAATTGGGAAGCAGGGAATTATATTGTCTTTTACTTGGAGTACAAGGTTCATATACATTCATACAAAGCTTATTAAAAGCTAATTTTTCCCATTGTGAAAGATTAACTATTTTTTTGATACTTACCACACCTAATTTACTTTTAAATTTAATGAATACAATCTAGATGTGGATTCATATATTATATCAAGATATATTTTCAAATAAATAGTTGCACTATTTAAGAAAACTACAATTTACTGAAATGTAGAACGCCTGGGAAATCAAATTCCGGCAAATAAATTTCCCTAGTGGAAGTTTTGTCCAGTTCCTGATTAAACTTGCAGCAAATATTTACTGTTCTAAGCATGTATTAGAGAATATGAGACGCTGTGACTCTATTTCAATTGAACACAAATTTCGAAGTCTGGCGCTACAGAGATTTCCTTTATAGAACTTAGAAGGAGAAGAGTCAGAATTCTAAGGGTTTCCGGTTGTTCAATGCGGGTGGAACACGTACAATACACCTGATATAGAACTCATTAAATCGCATTACTAGTTTTAGATGTTTGCAGATACTAGTTGAACTTTCTACAACAAAATGTAGCGTCACTTGACAAATTTGTCCTTGCATTCCAAACTAAGTACGTAGTACATTGGAAAAGCGTTTAAGGAAAGGGGAATAAATCATTTCCGGAATATTTCCTGAAGTGTAGGCGTTAGTTAGCATGTACGAGATTTAGAGTATAATAAGAATAAACCTCAACAGAGCAATAGAGAGGTAAATACCGCATGAGACTATCAAAAAGAAATATATAGGTTAATTAAGTTACCAAATAAGGGAAATAACTAATTCTGAAGGTTGATGTACTATAATAATAATAATAATGTAAATGTTGTTTAATAACATTATTAAACAAAAAATATAGGCTACTGACTATGTACTTTAGATAGGAACTACAACGTAACAGAAATTTTATTGTTTGATATGTTCAATTGACCCTAAAAAATGATAAAACCGCGGAGCGCTACCTTTTAAAGGGGTGCGTTTTTGAGAATGAAGTAAAAAGGTGGTATTTTCAGTTTTTGAGTTTTACTCGAAAACTATGAATTTTTTCTAAATAATTGTCAACAGAAAAGTTGTAGCAAATTGAATTTCCAATCGAAATGATACCTTTTGAAGTTAAAAAAAAATATTTTTAACAAAAATATGCCCAAAAAACGACTAAAAAAACCCCGAAAAAATATGTTTTTTTTCTTTTTGGTTTTTGGCCCACAACTTTTTTCTGAGAGGAGTTAGGTATAGGCATTGCTTCACAGAAAAAAAAGTTAATGTTTTTTCCTTTAAAATAAGCCTTTATAGAAGTACCTACGACTAATAGAAACCGAGATACATTGGAT